>NC_092232.1:32204011-32294011 GCF_036320965.1 Panulirus ornatus
AGCATTTATGGATTTGGAGAAGGCATACGATAGAGTTGATAGAGATGCTCTGTGGAAGGTATTAAGAATATATGGCGTGGGAGGCAAGTTGTTAGAAGCAGTGAAAAGTTTTTATCGAGAATGTAAGGCATGTGTACGTGTAGGAGGAGAGGAAAGTGATTGGTTCTCAGTGAATATAGGTTTGCGGCAGGGGTGTGTGATGTCTCCATGGTTGTTTGATTTGTTTATGGATGGGGTTGTTAGGGAGGTGAATGCAAGAGTTTTGGAAAGAGGGGCAAGTATGCAGTCTGTTGTGGATGTGACAGAGCTTGGGAAGTGAAGTCAGTTGTTGTTCGCTGATGATACAGCGCTGGTGGCTGATTCATGTGAGAAACTGCAGAAGCTGGTGACTGAGTTTGGTAAAGTGTGTGAAAGAAGAAAGCTGAGAGTATATATATATATATATATATATATATATATATATATATATATATATATATATATATATATATAATGGAAAGGATCACAATTTTGCGCGTGATCAAGAAATTCCTATGAGTCCACAGGGAAAATGAAACACAAAAAGTTCCCAAGTGCACTTTCGTGTAATAATCACAGTTGATATAATGTAATAATCAGTCAGTTGATATACATCGAAGAGACGAAGCTAGGACGCCATTTGGTAAACATGTAAACGTGATTGTCCAAATATATATATATATATTTTTTTTTTGCTTTGTCGCTGTCTCCCGCGTTTGCGAGTTAGCGCAAGGAAACAGACGAAAGAAATGGCCCAACCCACCCCTATACACATGCCCTGATTCAATCCACTGACAGCACGTCAACCCCGGCATACCACATCGCTCCAATTCACTCCATTCCCCGCCTTCCCTTCACCCTCCCGCACGTTCAGGCCCCGACCACACAAAATCTCTTTCATATATATATATATATATATATATATATATATATATATATATACATTTTTTTTTTTTTTTTTTTTTTTTTTTTTCTTTGTCGCTGTCTCCCGCGTTTGCGAGGTAGCGCAAGGAAACAGACGAAAGAAATGGCCCAACCCACCCCCATACACATGCCTTGATTCAATCCACTGACAGCACGTCAACCCCGGTACACCACATCGCTCCAATTCACTCTATTCTTTGCCCTCCTTTCACCCTCCTGCATGTTCAGGCCCCAATCACACAAAATCTTTTTCACTCCATCTTTCCACCTCCAATTTGGTCTCCCTCTTCTCCTCGTTCCCTCCACCTCCGACACATATATCCTCTTGGTCAATCTTTCCTCACTCATTCTCTCCATGTGACCAAACCATTTCAAAACACCCTCTTCTGCTCTCTCAACCACGCTCTTTTTATTTCCACACATCTCTCTTACCCTTACGTTACTCATTTCCAGCACATCCATCCTCCTGCGCACAACTCTATCCATAGTCCACGCCTCGCGACCATACAACATTGTTGGAACCACTATTCCTTCAAACATACCCATTTTTGCTTTCCGAGATAATGTTCTCGACTTCCACACATTCTTCAAGGCTCCCAGAATTTTCGCCCCCTCCCCCACCCTATGATCCACTTCCGCTTCCATGGTTCCATCCGCTGCCAGATCCACTCCCAGATATCTAAAACACTTCACTTCCTCCAGTTTTTCTCCATTCAAACTCACCTCCCAATTGAATTGACCCTCAACCCTACTGTACCTAATAACCTTGCTCTTATTCACATTTACTCTTAACTTTCTTCTTTCACACACTTTACCAAACTCAGTCACCAGCTTCTGCAGTTTCTCACATGAATCAGCCACCAGCGCTGTATCATCAGCGAACAACAACTGACTCACTTCCCAAGCTCTCTCATCCCCAACAGACTTCATACTTGCCCCTCTTTCCAAAACTCTTGCATTCACCTCCCTAACAACCCCATCCATAAACAAATTAAACAACCATGGAGACATCACACACCCCTGCCGCAAACCTACATTCACTGAGAACCAATCACTTTCCTCTCTTCCTACACGTACACATGCCTTACATCCTCGATAAAAACTTTTCACTGCTTCTAACAACTTGCCTCCCACACCATATATTCTTAATACCTTCCACAGAGCATCTCTATCAACTCTATCATATGCCTTCTCCAGATCCATAAATGCTACATACAAATCCATTTGCTTTTCTAAGTATATATATATATATATGTATATATATTTTTAATTTTCCAAAAGAATGAACGGAGAAGGGGGCCAAGTGAGGATATTTCCGCTAAGGCTCAGTCCTGTGTTCTTAATGCTACCTCGCTAATGCGGGAAATGGCGAATATGTATGAAATAAAATAATATATATATATATATATATATATATATATATATATATATATATATATATATATAGATAGATAGATAGATAGATAAATAGATAGATAGATATATGTATATATATATATTTCCAAAAGTCTCTCTCTCGCATGCCTGTCAATTAACACGTAATCCAATAACGCTCTCTGGCCATCTCTCCTACTTACATAAGTATACTTATGTATATCTCGCTTTTTAAACCAGGTATTCCCAATCATCAGTCCTTTTTCAGCACATAAATCTACAAGCTCTTCACCATTTCCATTTACAACACTGAACACCCCATGTATACCAATTATTCCCTCAACTGCCACGTTACTCACCTTTGCATTCAAATCACCCATCACTATAACCCGGTCTCGTGCATCAAAACCACTAACACACTCATTCAGCTGCTCCCAAAACACTTGCCTCTCATGATCTTTCTTCTCATGCCCAGGTGCATATGCACCAATAATCACCCACCTCTCTCCATCAACTTTCAGTTTTACCCATATTAATCGAGAATTTACTTTCTTACACTCTATCACATACTCCCACAACTCCTGTTTCAGGAGTATTGCTACTCCTTCCCTTGCTCTTGTCCTCTCACTAACCCCTGACTTTACTCCCCAGACATTCCCAGACCACTCTTCCCCTTTACCCTTGAGTTTCGTTTCACTCAGAGCCAAAACATTCAGGTTCCTTTCCTCAAACATACTACCTATCTCTCCTTTTTTCACATCTTGGTTACATCCACACACATTTAGGCACCCCACTCTGAGCCTTCGAGGAGGATGAGCACTCCCCGCGTGACTCCTTCTGTTTCTCATTTTAGAAAGTTAATACAAGGAGGGGAGGATTTCTGGCTCCCCGCTCCCGTCCCCTCTAGTCGCTTTCTACGACACGCGAGGAATACGTGGGAAGTATTCTTTCACCCCTATCCCCAGGGATAATATACATATATATATACATATACACATACACACACACACACACACACACACACGCACATACACACACACACACACACACACATACATATATATATACATATGAAAAATGTAAGAAACAATTTAGAAAACTGAAACTTCTAGCTTGAAATGAATGAAAAAATGAATGTCACATAATGGTTCAACCTCTGGCTATGGAAAAAAGGAAATGTATAATTTATTTACACAAACGTCAATAGCAGTTCTCATCAATTTAACCACTGTATCAATAAGCTTCAATGTCTAAGCTACATTTTTCTCCAATTTCACTATTTTCTTGTCAAAACACCATGTATGAAAACTATCACTCCAGGAACACAACTATAAACATTTACTTCCCCTTTAAAAAAAGTTCTGGGGAAGTCTGTCTCGATACACTGCGGGAAACTCTACCACCTGGCGAGGTTTGTGTTGCAATGGTTCCCGATTCACAAACGTAGTAGCATCACTGGTGGGCCAAGGTAGTTCCGTTTGCGAAGAGGCGCTTTATATGATGTCTGCCCCGATGATGAGGTGCGGTGAGTCAGCTGAGATGATGGTGCCCTTAGGCAGCGACACAGCCTTCTCCTCCCCGAGGGTGTGATTGGACCTCGTTGTCATCATCAACACTGGACGGCAGCCAGGTCTTCGCTGTTCTTAATGGTGCCTTTTCCTCCTTTGCCGCCGAATAGTTCTTGGACGCGATGGTACGTTGCTGCCTCCTGTTTGTGGAGGTAAAATGGCTCCTTTGACTTTCCCTCCTCTTCGCTGTCGCCAGATTTTGCCGCTTCTAACTTATTCTTACTGTGCTTTTCAGAGGCTTCCTTCAGGTCGTTCAAGGGATTGAGGAAGAAGGAATTCTTTGAACTCTTTTGTTTACTCTCTGTCTCAATGTTAATGTGCTGAGAGGTGCAACTGGAGGGATGTCTGATCATTATCTTGTGGAGGCTAAGGTGAAGATTGGTATGGGTTTTCAGAAAAGAAGAGTGAATGTTGGGGTGAAGAGGGTGGTGAGAGTAAGTGAGCTTGGGAAGGAGACCTGTGTGAGGAAGTACCAGGAGAGACTGAGTACAGAATGGAAAAAGGTGAGAAAAATGGAAGTAAGGGGAGTGGGGGAGGAATGGGATGTATTTAGGGAATCAGTGATGGATTGCGCAAAAGATGCTTGTGGCATGAGAAGAGTGGGAGGTGAGTTGATTAGAAAGGGTAGTGAGTGGTGGGATGAAGAAGTAAGAGTATTAGTGAAAGAGAAGAGAGAGGCATGTGGACGATTTTTGCAGGGAAAAAATGCAATTGAGTGGGAGATGTATAAAAGAAAGAGACAGGAGGTCAAGAGAAAGGTGCAAGAGGTGAAAAAGAGGGCAAATGAGAGTTGGGATGAGAGAGTATCATTAAATTTTAGGGAGGATAAAAAGATGTTCTGGAAGGAGGTAAATAAAGTGCGTAAGACAAGGGAGCAAATGGGAACTTCAGTGAAGGGGGCTAATGGGGAGGTGATAACAAGTAGTGGTGTTGTGAGAAGGAGATGGAGTGAGTATTTTGAAGGTTTGTTGAATGTGTTTGATGATAGAGTGGCAGATATAGGGTGTTTTGGTCGAGGTGGTGTGCAAAGTGAGAGGGTTAGGGAAAATGATTTGGTAGACAGAGAAGAGGTAGTGAAAGCTTTGCGGAAGATGAAAGCCGGCAAGGCAGCAGGTTTGGATGGTATTGCAGTGGAATTTATTAAAAAAGGGGGTGACTGTATTGTTGACTGGTTGGTAAGGTTATTTAATGTATGTATGACTCATGGTGAGGTGCCTGAGGATTGGCGGAATGCGTGCATAGTGCCATTGTACAAAGGCAAAGGGGATAAGAGTGAGTGCTCAAATTACAGAGGTATAAGTTTGTTGAGTATTCCTGGTAAATTATATGGGAGGGTATTGATTGAGAGGGTGAAGGCATGTACAGAGCATCAGATTGGGGAAGAGCAGTGTGGTTTCAGAAGTGGTAGAGGATGTGTGGATCAGGTGTTTGCTTTGAAGAATGTATGTGAGAAATACTTAGAAAAGCAAATGGATTTGTATGTAGCATTTATGGATCTGGAGAAGGCATACGATAAGAGTTGATAGAGATGCTCTGTGGAAGGTATTAAGAATATATGGTGTGGGAGGCAAGTTGTTAGAAGCAGTGAAAAGTTTTTATCGAGGATGTAAGGCATGTGTACGTGTAGGAAGAGAGGAAAGTGATTGGTTCTCAGTGAATGTAGGTTTGCGGCAGGGGTGTGTGATGTCTCCATGGTTGTTTAATTTGTTTATGGATGGGGTTGTTAGGGAGGTAAATGCAAGAGTTTTGGAAAGAGGGGCAAGTATGAAGTCTGTTGGGGATGAGAGAGCTTGGGAAGTGAGTCAGTTGTTGTTCGCTGATGATACAGAGCTGGTGGCTGATTCATGTGAGAAACTGCAGAAGCTGGTGACTGAGTTTGGTAAAGTGTGATGAAGAAGAAAGTAAAGAGTAAATGTGAATAAGAGCAAGGTTATTAGGTACAGTAGGGTTGAGGGTCAAGTCAATTGGGAGGTGAGTTTGAATGGAGAAAAACTGGAGGAAGTGAAGTGTTTTAGATATCTGGGAGTGGATCTGGCAGCGGATGGAACCATGGAAGCGGAAGTGGATCATAGGGTGGGGGAGGGGGCGAAAATTCTGGGGGCCTTGAAGAATGTGTGGAAGTCGAGAACATTATCTCGGAAAGCAAAAATGGGTATGTTTGAAGGAATAGTGGTTCCAACAATGTTGTATGGTTGCGAGGCGTGGGCTATGGATAGAGTTGTGCGCAGGAGGATGGATGTGCTGGAAATGAGATGTTTGAGGACGATGTGTGGTGTGAGGTGGTTTGATCGAGTGAGTAACGTAAGGGTAAGAGAGATGTGTGGAAATAAAAAGAGCGTGGTTGAGAGAGCAGAAGAGGGTGTTTTGAAGTGGTTTGGGCACATGGAGAGAATGAGTGAGGAAAGATTGACCAAGAGGATATATGTGTCGGAGGTGGAGGGAACGAGGAGAAGAGGGAGACCAAATTGGAGGTGGAAAGATGGAGTGAAAAAGATTTTGTGTGATCGGGGCCTGAACATGCAGGAGGGTGAAAGGAGGGCAAGGAATAGAGTGAATTGGAGCGATGTGGTATACCGGGGTTGACGTGCTGTCAGTGGATTGAATCAAGGCATGTGAAGCGTCTGGGGTAAACCATGGAAAGCTGTGTAGGTATGTATATTTGCGTGTGAGGACGTATGTATATACATGTGTATGGGGTTGGGCCATTTCTTTCGTCTGTTTCCTTGCGCTACCTCGCAAACGCGGGAGACAGCGACAAAGTATAAAAAAAAAAAAAAAATATATATATTTCATACTTTTTGCCATTTCCCGCATTAGCGAGGTAGCACTAAGAACAGAGGACAGAGCCCTTAAGGGAATATCCTCACTTGCCCCCCCCCCCCCCCCTTCTGCTCCCCTTTTGGAAAATTAAAAAAAAGGAACGAGAGGGAAGGATTTCCAGCCCCCTGCTCCTTCCCCTTTTAGTTGCCTTCTACGACACGCAGGGAAAACATGGGAAGTGTTCTTTCTCCCATCCCCAGGGATAATATATATTTATATATTTATCACTGGGGATAGGGGATTAAGAATACTTCCCACGCATTCCTCACGTGTCGTAGAAGGCAACTAAAGGGGACGGGAGCGGGGGGCCAGAAACCCTCCTCTCCTTGTATTTTAAGTTTCTAAAAGGGGAAACAGAAGAAGGAGTCACGCGAGGAGTGTTCATCCTCCTCGAAGGCTCAGATTGGGGTGTATAAACGTGTGTGGATGTAACCAAGATGAGAAAAAAGGAGAGATAGGTAGTATGTTTGAGGAAAGGAACCTGGATGTTTTGGCTCTGAGTGAAACGAAGCTAAAGGGTAAAGGGGAAGAGTGGTTTGGGAGTGTCTTGGGAGTAAAGTCAGGGGTTAGTGAGAGGACAAGAGCAAGGGAAGGAGTAGCACTACTCCTGAATCAGGAGTTGTGGGAGTATGTGATAGAGTGTAAGAAAGTAAATTCTAGATTGATATGGGTAAAACTGAAAGTTGATGGAGAGAGGTGGGTGATTATTGGTGCAGATGCACCTGGGCATGAGAAGAAAGATCATGAGAGGCAAGTGTTTTGGGAGCAGCTGAATGAGTGTGTTAGTGGTTTTGATGCACAAGACCGGGTTATAATGATGGGTGATTTTAATGCAAAGGTGAGTAATGTGGCAGTTGAGGGAATGATTGGTATACATGGAGTGTTCAGTACTGTAAATGGAAATGGTGAAGAGCTTGTAGACTTATGTGCTGAAAAAGGACTGGTGATTGGGAATACCTGGTTTAAAAAGCGAGATATACATAAGTATACGTATGTAAGTAGGAGAGATGGCCAGAAAAGTGTTATTGGATTACATGTTAATTGATAGACGCACGAAAGAGAAACTTTTGGATGTTAATGTGCTGAGAGGTGCAACTGGAGGGATGTCTGATCATTATCTTGTGGAAGCAAAGGTGAAGATTTGTGGGGGTTTTCAGAAAAGAAGAGAGAATGTTGGGGTGAAGAGAGTGGTGAGAGTAAGTGAGCTTGGGAAGGAGACTTGTGTGAGGAAGTACCAGGAGAGACTGAGTACAGAATGGAAAAAGGTGAGAACAAAGGAGGTAAGGGGAGTGGGGGAGGAATGGGATGTATTTAGGGAAGCAGTGATGGCTTGCGCAAAAGATGCTTGTGGCATGAGAAGCGTGGGAGGTGGGTTGATTAGAAAAGGTAGTGAGTGGTGGAATGAAGAAGTAAGATTATTAGTGAAAGAGAAGAGAGAGGCATTTGAACGATTTTTGCAGGGAAAAAATGCAAATGAGTGGGAGAGGTATAAAAGAAAGAGGCAGGAGGTCAAGAGAAAGGTGCAAGAGGTGAAAAAGAGGGCAAATGAGAGTTGGGGTGAGAGAGTATCATTAAATTTCAGGGAGAATAAAAAGATGTTTTGGAAGGAGGTAAATAAAGTGCGTAAGACAAGGGAGCAAATGGGAACTTCAGTGAAGGGGGCTAATGGGGAGGTGATAACAAGTAGTGATGTGAGAAGGAGATGGAGTGAGTATTTTGAAGATTTGTTGAATGTGTTTGATGATAGAGTGGCAGATGTGGGGTGTCTTGGTCGAGGTGATGTGCAAAGTGAGAGGGATAGGGAAAATGATTTGGTAAATAGAGAAGAGGTAGTAAAAGCTTTACGGAAGATGAAAGCCGGCAAAGCAGCAGGTTTGGATGGCATTGCAGTGGAATTTATTAAAAAATGAGGTGACTGTGTTGTTGACTGGTTGGTAAGGTTATTTAATGTATGTATGATTTATGGTGAGGTGCCTGAGGATTGGCGGAATGCGTGCATAGTGCCATTGTACAAAGGCAAAGAGGATAAGAGTGAGTGCTCAAATTACAGAGATATAAGTTTGTTGAGTATTCGTGGGAAATTATATGGGAGGGTATTGATTGAGAGGGTGAAGGCATGTACAGAGCATCAGATTGGGGAAGAGCAGTGTGGTTTCAGAAGTGGTAGAGGATGTGTGGATCAGGTGTTTGCTTTGAAGAATGTATGCAAGAAATGCTTAGAAAAACAAATGGATTTGTATGTAGCATTTATGGATCTGGAGAAGGCATATGATAGAGTTGATAGAGATGCTCTGTGGAAGGTATTAAGAATATATGGTGTGGGAGGCAAGTTGTTAGAAGCAGTGAAAAGTTTTTATCGAGGATGTAAGGCATGTGTACGTGTAGGAAGAGAGGAAAGTGATTGGTTCTCAGTGAATGTAGGTTTGCGACAGGGGTGTGTGATGTCTCCATGGTTGTTTAATTTGTTTATGGATGGGGTTGTTAGGGAGGTGAATGCAAGAGTTTTGGAAAGAGGGGCAAGTATGCAGTCTGTTGTGGATGAGAGAGCTTGGGAGGTGAGTCAGTTGTTGTTCGCTGATGATACAGCGCTGGTGGCTGATTCATGTAAGAAACTGCAGAAGCTGGTGACTGAGTTTGGTAAAGTGTGTGAAAGAAGAAAGTTAAGAGTAAATGTGAATAAGAGCAAGGTTATTAGGTACAGTAGGGTTGAGGGTCAAGTCAATTGGAAGGTAAGTTTGAATGGAGAAAAGCTGGAGGAAGTGAAGTGTTTTAGATATCTGGGAGTGGATCTGGCAGCGGATGGAACCATGGAAGCGGAAGTGAATCATTGGGTGGGGGAGGGGGCGAAAATTCTGGGAGCCTTGAGGAATTTTTGGAAGTCGAGAACATTATCTCGGAAAGCAAAAATGGGTATGTTTGAAGGAATAGTGGTTCCAACAATGTTGTATGGTTGCGAGGTGTGGGCTATGCATAGAGTTGTGCGCAGGAGGGTGGATGTGCTGGAAATGAGATGTTTGAGGACAATATGTGGTGTGAGGTGGTTTGATCGAGTAAGTAATGTAAGGGTGAGAGAGGTGTGTGGAAATAAAAAGAGTCTGGTTGAGAGAGCAGAAGAGGGTGTTTTGAAATAGTTTGGTCACATGGAGAGAATGAGTAGGGAAAGATTGACCAAGAGGATATATGTGTCAGAGGTGAAGGGAACGAGGAGAAGTGGGAGACCAAATTGGAGATGGAAAGATGGAGTGAAAAAGATTTTGAGTGATCTTGGCCTGAACATGCAGGAGGGTGAAAGGCGTGCAAGGAATAGAGTGAATTGGAACGATGTGATATACCGGGGTCGACGTGCTGTCAATGGATTGAACCAGGGCATGTGAAGCGTCTGGGGTAAACCATGCAAAGTGTGTAGGGCCTGGATGTGGAAAGGGAGCTGTGGTTTCGGTGCATTATTACATGACAGCTAGAGATTGAGTGTGAACGAATGGGGCCTTTGGTGTTTTTCCTAGCACTACCTCGCACACATGAGGGGGGAGGGGGTTGTTATTCCATGTGTGGCGAGGTGGCGATGGGAACAAATAAAGGCAGACAGTGTGAATTATGTACATGTGTATATATGTATATGTCTGTGTGTGTAATATATATGTGTACATTGAGATGTATAGGTATGTATATTGTGCGTGTGTGGACATGTATATATATACATGTGTATGTGGGTAGGTTGGGCCATTCTTTCGTCTGTTTCCTTGCGCTACCTCGCTAACGCGGGAGACAGCGATAAAGCAAAATATATAAATAGATAATAAATAAATATCTATTATTTATATTTATTTTGCTTTGTCGCTGTCTCCCGCGTTAGCGAGGTAGCGCAAGGAAACAGACGAAAGAATGGCCCAACCCGCCCACATACACATGTATATACATACATGTCCACACACGCACAATATACATACCTATACATCTCAATGTACACATATATATACACACACAGACATATACATATATACACATGTACATAATTCATACTGTCTGCCTTTATTTCTTCCTATCGCCACCTCGCCACACATGGAATAACAACCCCCTCCCCCCTCATGTGTGCGAGGCAGCGCTAGGAAAAGACACCAAAGGCCCCATTCGTTCACACTCAGTCTCTAGCTGTCATATAATAATGCACCGAAACCATAGCTCCCTTTCCACATCCAGGTCCCACACAACTTTCCATGGTTTACCCCAGACGCTTCACATGCCCTGGTTCAATCCATTGACAGCACGTCGACCCCGGTATACCACATCGTTCCAAATCACTCTATTCCTTGCACGCCTTTCACCCTCCTGCATGTTCAGGCCCCGATCACTCAAAATCTTTTTCACTCCATCTTTCCATCTCCAATTTGGTCTCCCACTTCTCCTCGTTCCCTCCACCTCTGACACATATATCCTCTTGGTCAATCTTTCCTCACTCATTCTCTCCATGTGACCAAACCATTTCAAAACACCCTCTTCTGCTCTCTCAACCAGACTCTTTTTATTTCCACACATCTCTCCTACCCTTACATTACTTACTCGATCACACCACCTCACACCACATATTGTCCTCAAACATCTCATTTCCAGCACATCCACCCTCCTGCGCACAACTCTATCCATAGCCCACACCTCGCAACCATACAACATTGTTGGAACCACTATTCCTTCAAACATACCCATTTTTGCTTTCCGAGATAATGTTCTTGACTTCCAAACATTCTTCAAGGCACCCAGAATTTTCGCCCCCTCCCCCACCCTATGATTCACTTCCGCTTCCATGGTTCCATCCGCTGCCAGATCCCCTCCCAGATATCTAAAACACTTTACTTCCTCCAGTTTTTCTCCATTCAAACTTACCTCCCACTTGACTTGACCCTCAACCGTGCTGTACCTAATAACCTTGCTCTTATTCACATTTACTCTTAACTTTCTTCTTTCACACACTTTACCAAACTCAGTCACCAGCTTCTGCAATTTCTTACATGAATCAGCCACCAGCGTTGTATCATCAGCGAACAACAACTGACTCACTTCCCAAGCTCTCTCATCCACAACAAACTGCATACTTGCCCCTCTTTCCAAAACTCTTGCATTCACCTCCCTAACAACCCCATCCATAAACAAATTAAACAACCATGGGGACATCACACATCCCTGCCGCAAACCTACATTCACTGAGAACCAATCACTTTCCTCTCTTCCTACACGTACACATGCCTTACATCCTCGATAAAAACTTTTCACTGCTTCTAACAACTTGCCTCCCACACCATATATTCTTAAAACCTTCCACAGAGCATCTCTATCAACTCTATCATATGCCTTCTCCAGATCCATAAATGCTAGATACAAATCCATTTGTTTTTCTAAGTATTTCTCACATACATTCTTCAAAGCAAACACCTGATCCACACATCCTCTACCACTTCTGAAACCACACTGCTCTTCCCCAATCTGATGCTCTGTACATACCTTCACCCTCTCAATCAATACCCTCCCATATAATTTCCCAGGAATACTCAACAAACTTATACCTCTGTAATTTGAGCACTCACTCTTATCCCCTTTGCCTTTGTACAATGGCACTATGCAAGCATTCCACCAGTCCTCAGGCACCTCACCATGAGTCATACGTACATTAAATAACCTTACCAACCAGTCAACAATACAGACACCCCTTTTTTTTTTAATAGATTCCACTGCATTACCATCCAAACCCGCTGCCTTGCCGGCTTTCATCTTCCACAAAGCTTTTACTACCTGTTTACTGTTTACCAAATCATTCTCCCTAACCCTCTCACTTTGCACACCACCTCGACCAAAACACCCTATATCTGCCACTCTATCATCAAACACATTCAACAAACCTTCAAAATTCTCACTCCATCTCCTCACGTCACCACTACTTGTTATCACATCCCCATTATCCCCCTTCACCGATGTTCCCATTTGTTCCCTTGTCTTACGTGTTAATTGATAGGCGCGCGAAAGAGAGACTTCTGGATGTTAATGTGCTGAGAGGTGCAACTGGAGTGATTCTGATCGTTATCTTGTGGAGGCGAAGGTGAAGATTTGTAGAGGTTTCCAGAAAAGAAGAGAGAATGTTGGGGTGAAGAGAGTGGTGAGAGTAAGTGAGCTTGGGAAGGAGACTTGTGTGAGGAAGTACCAGGAGAGACTGAGTGCAGAAAGGAAAAAGGTGAGAACAAAGGACGTAAGAGGAGTGGGGGAGGAATGTGATGTATTTAGGGAAACAGTGATGGCTAGTGCAAAAGATGCTTGTGGCATGGGAAGCGTGGAAGGTGGGCAGATTAGGAATGGCAGTGAGTGGTGGATGAAGTAAGATTATTAGTGAAAGAGAATAGAGAGGCTTTTGGACGATTTTTTTGCAGGGAAATAATGCAAATGAGTGGGAGATGTATAAAAGAAAGAGGCAGGTCAAGAGAAAGGTGCAAGAGGTGAAAAAGAGGGCAAATGAGTCAAAACCAGATCTGCAAAGAGAAGGCTGGAAATGAAGGAGAAAAGAAAATGCTGAACATGAAAATTTTTACCAGAGAGCAAATGTCTGAGAAAGTATTTCAGTGATCCTGAAGAAAGTCGTGAGACTTGATAGGAACAGAAACACCGTGTAGGGGAGGCGATCCAGATGCCACATTGTTGGAAAGAAGACGAAAATATTAAAAAGCAGACGAAGTCTGATGTGTCTTGTGTAGATAGATGTACGAGAGGCTGTGCAGTCAGAGGAACAATCTGTTGACAATACTGGTCAGAGAATTGCAGGATCATTACTGGAAAACTTTCAGATAAAGGACAAAAGCGCACAGTATAAAGGACAAAAGCGCACAGTCGCAATCTGTGGAAATAATATCGAATGCTGATCAAGTAGATAAGTGGACTAAGACACACACACACACGCAAGTTGTGTGAACTTGCAGGGAAGTTGAGAAAGAGCAAACTGGGAAGCAGATCAACGGTGTGAGGAGTAAAAGAGAGGACAGAGTCGGCTTGATGATAACAAACGCACACAGGAAATTGAGCCACAGTGTTGAAAGTTAGAGATGAAGCAATCAAGGAAGTATATGGCCTCGTTGATGAAAAGTTCAGAACAGTAGAGAACTGGGGAGCAGTACTAGCTAACCAACACAGATATTATAGAGAAGGTTGAAGACACACTGACATTACCACGCTGAGGGAAGGATCTAGCTGAAAAGTGGATGGCACCAGAATTAAGATCACTAGCACAGTGGGAGCTTGATGGACGAGAATCACTGCTTGTTTTTGTCCTGTAAGATCATCATACGCCAGATAATGATGCAAGGAGAGAAATGTGCATCAAAAGATCATCATACACCAGATAATGATGTAAGGAGAAAAAAAAGGAAAGAAATGTGAATCAAAAGATATGGGAGTGGCATAAGTGATGCCCGTGATGAAGGTAAAGAGAAAATATGGTTATAATCAAGAGGTTAGAGAGCAAACCAGTCATGGTAGCATTCCACTTGCAGCCTTCAAGCCAGACAGGAAGTACATAGCCAAGCCAGGAATGTTAAGTCATGGTAAAATATCACAATTCTAAGGAAGGAAGCGATGGAGACAAGAAGTATTTACAGTCACAGGCTAAAACAAACAAGACCACACATGGCCTACTTATGAAGGCTACACGCTACTTGAATTTTTAATCCTTTACTTGCTACTTTTTGGGCTACTTCGTATTACATTTGGGCTAGTTGTGAACATGATTTGGCTTCTTTCGTAACAATACTTTTAGTGATAATGGTGATGATAAAGAAAACATTATGTATAGAGAATGATGGTTATCATATATATTTTCGAAGAGAGAAAAATCCTCGAAATTTGAACTACAATTTTCATTGTATGTTGCTTGTCATTCGTCAGTTAATTCCATTGATCGCTTGTGTGATAAAGAAAGATATGTGCTCCAACTCTGAGAGCTGAGAACCAAGTGTTCTGCCTTGATCAAGAAAGTGATATCACCAAAGCTTTTGAAAGACTTAGTAAGTGACACGGATGACATTGCATGCGTGAAGGATTGGTGTGAATGTGTTCGGTTTTACAGTGCTAGACTCGATTCTATGACTGTACACTTTGTGGGACTTAGTCCAGTGACGAGCACCACAGCAGAGGCCTTGTATCAGCACATTAAAGATTGTTTTCTGGAATTTGGGATTGATCTAAAGCTGTGTTTAGCATTGGGGACTGATGGAGCTTGAGAATTGGTTGGCTGTCGACAACCAGTCCGTATACAAGTTAGTGATAAAGAACGCACCAAACTTGTTTCTTGTCAAATGTCTTTCATTCTCTTCACCTTGATTATCATCATGGATCAGACGAATTACCATCATGTATTGATCATATGTGGAGAGAAACTTACAATTGGTATCATAGATAATGCTCTGAGACAAGAGGCTTATATAGACATGTATAAGGTCATCTGTGATGGTAAAGAACCTGTGCAACTGGTGCCTCTGTCAGGTACACTTTGGCTCGCCAGAAGCAATAATGTTAGAATGGTCCTTGACCACCAGAAGCTCATTTTGAGATTGTTGCTTCCTCATGTGATCGTGTATATCCAGACAGTTCCATTCTGTGTACTCGCATCGTGCAATTGAATTGCATTTAACATTTTTGAGACCATTATTGGGTGATTTTAAAAGCATGAACTTGCTTTTCCAAAAGTAGGAAGCTGATTATTGTAGTGTTATTGATGAGCTAGACAAATCCTCGTTCCTGATGCTGAGAAGAATCTTGTATCCTGACTGTGTAAAGCTGGAAGTTGACTTCAGAGTCACTTCCATTTCCATTTTTCTTCCTCTTGAACAAGTAGATTTGGGTGATGAATATTCTGTCCTTTTGGCTAACAACGAAAAAAACATTAATATCAGAAGAAGACTTGTTTGACATTGAGTCTAGATGCCACAAATTTCTAATCCTTTCATGTAAGGAAGTTGTTGCTTATATTCCAGAACATTTTGATACATTGACAAAGGTTAGGAACCATCACCGTTTGCCTAAGTCACACACACGACCTCCATTCTCAGAGCTAACTACCACTTGATCTCCCTCATCAATAAGTGAAATTGAGAGCCAGTGTGTGGCTGGCGTCAGATGTTAACCATGGACTGGAATGACAAATTTGCGGGCTATGTACCCACAACTAGATCACTGTTTTGGGACAAAAGCAATAACAGAAGTAAATGCAGGTGGAGACATTGTACTGAAAGACTGTACAATGTGCACTAAAAGTACACATCCTGCCAGTAAGTAATGTTCGCTTTCACTGATGAGTTGCATAAGTGAAAACTAAGTTAAGGAACAGGATGGGATTGGAACTCAACATTAATATTAAGAATTAGAACAAGCCTTGAACTAAATGGAACAAATTGTTCATTAGAACCAACAAAGGACATGTTAAGCAATGATTCATCAACCTAAAGAGCAGAGGAAGGGGTTACTGAAGAGGAAAATAAATTGCTGAATGATGCAAATCTGTAAATAAAGTAAGATGTAAGAATATATTTCCCGAGTTAAAATAGGAAAGAAAAAAATGCATTAAGTTGAAAGGAAAAAATCTATTAATAAGAAGGAAGGCACAGTTTGTAAACTCAAACGAAATCCAGTAAAGGGGAAATATAATCTATGCAAAACAATAAGAAAGATGGCAGTATGAAAAAAAATTAGTTAAAAGGAAAAATAATCTAGGTAACACTGTAAGGAAGCACACAGTGGAAGGATGTGGTGATGTCCAGCAGACAGTGGTAGGATGTGGTGATGTCCAGCAGACAGTGGTAGGATGTGGTGATGTCCAGCAGACAGTGGTAGGATGTGGTGATGTCCAGCAGACTGGTAGGATGTGGTGATGTCCAGCAGACAGTGGTAGGATGTGGTGATGTGCAGCAGACAGTGGTAGGATGTGGTGATGTGCAGCAGACAGTGGTAGGATGTGGTGATGTCCAGCAGACAGTGTTAGGATGTGGTGATGTCCAGCAGATAGTGGTAGGATGTGGTGATGTCCAGCAGACAGTGGTAGGATGTGGTGATGTCCAGCAGACAGTGTTAGGATGTGGTGATGTCCAGCAGATAGTGGTAGGATGTGGTGATGTCCAGCAGACAGTGGTAGAACGTGGTGATGTCCAGCAGACAGTGGTAGGATGTGGTGATATCCAGCAGACAGTGGTAGGATGTGATGTCCAGCAGACAGTGGTAGGATGTGGTGATGTCCAGCAGACAGTGGTAGGATGTGGTGATGTCCAGCAGACAGTGGTAGGATGTGGTGATGTCTAGCAGACAGTGGTAAGATGTGATGTCCAGAAGAAAGTGGTAGGATGTGGTGATGTCCAGCAGACAGTGGTAGGATGTGATGTGCAGCAGACAGTGGTAGGATGTGGTGATGTCCAGCAAACAGTGGTAGGATGTGGTGATGTCCAGCAGACAGTGGTAGGATGTGGTGATGTCCAGCAGACAGTGGTAGAACGTGATGTCCAGCAGACAGTGGTAGAACGTGGTGATGTCCAGCAGACAGTGGTAGGATGTGGTGATGTCCAGCAGACAGTGGTAGGATGTGGTAATTTCCAGCAGACAGTGGTAAGATGTGATGTCCAGCAGAAAGTGGTAGGATATGGTGATGTCCAGCAGACAGTGGTAGGATGTGATGTGCAGCAGACAGTGTTAGGATGTGGTGATGTCCAACAGATAGTGGTAGGATGCGGTGATGTCCAGCAGACAGTGGTAGAACGTGGTGATGTCCAGCAGACAGTGGTAGGATGTGGTGATGTCCAGCAGACAGTGGTAAGATGTGATGTCCAGCAGAAAGTGGTAGGATATGGTGATGTCCAGCAGACAGTGGTAGGATGTGATGTGCAGCAGACAGTGTTAGGATGTGGTGATGTCCAGCAGACAGTGTTAGGATGTGGTGATGTCCAGCAGACAGTGGTAGGATGTGGTGATGTCCAGCAGACAGTGGTAGGATGTGGTGATGTCCAGCAGACAGTGGTAGGATGTGATGTCCAGCAGACAGTGGTAGGATGTGGTGATGTCCAGCAGACAGTGGTAGGATGTGGTGATGTCACACTGAAGTTATGAATTCGCGGCTCCGTATGGGGGGGGGAGGGAATACTTTTGGCAAATAAAATGAAATATTACCGTCCTAAGTACATAACGATACTCAGGAATAATGAGAGGAACTACGGAAATACTGATAAAAAGTAAAACGATGCGAATAGAGGCTCCATATACAGTGAACCCCATGGCATTACACCATTGGTGGGTCAGTGGTGTAATAGTGTAGCTGGCGGAGCGGGTGAGTGAGTGTTGTGGTGAGGCACAGTAGGGTTGCTGCCTGCGCCCGCGGTTGTCATACATAACGTTGACAGATATCTCAGCTTTTAGTAACTAGGTGAGTTTTTGCCAGTATGTTACACGTTAAAGCTGTTTTCCCCGTCTGTGTAGATGGTGGCCCCTTGCTGCCTGTGTGTGTGGACATGTCTAGTGTAGCGTATTGTGGAGGTGACATTGCGCAACGTTTGTGGCCTAAGTTTTGTGTGATGTACCTGATTACACCCGTCAGTGAAACTCATGAACAATGTATATCAAAAGAACAAGCAATCAATATATTTCAGCCCTCTGGGTCCATAGGCCAGGAAAAGAGAGTGCTTGGGTCGCCATCAGAAATGATTGGGAAAGTCTGGTGTGAGGGGAAGTGGACTTGATATTATTATTGGAGTGGTGGAAACTATGCTTACCAGAGGGATAAGGTGTCATCTGCTCCGGCCAGAGCGGTACGTGATGACAAGATGGGAGAGGCAAGCAAGGTAAAGGTGAGGAAGGATTAGCTCTTCCTAATAGAGAATCTCAAGTTGCGAGAACTAGTGAAGGAGGACGATATATGATGGGAATAGTAACTGTAGGTAGTGTGTGTGTGTGTGTGGTGTTGTGAAGATATAATCCTCCATAGAATTATAACGAACCAGAATGATGCATAATGATGACGGCACATGAAACAGGCAAACTACTGATGCTGAGATTGCAAACTACTGATACTAAGATGGCAAACTACTGATACTGAGATGTTGCAATTACAAAGAGACAGATTGGGTTACATTATACTGTCATGGTGATAGGGAGTCCTGAAGACATCAGTGTATGGGAATGTTCCTGTCCCAGCAGGTGAAGGAACATCATGGTCGTAGTGATGCACCATGACTGCTGGCTTATATCCTAACACTAACCTAACCTGGATATTAAGAACTTACATATGATACATCAACTGGAAGATGTGATCATGTCATACTCAAGTTTGACTGTGGTAATGGAAGATTAAGAGCAGATACGTATAACCGCAAAAGCTACACAAACTTCATTAATATCAATGGTAACGAAGGAGGGGAAATGAAGTTGACCAGGCAGTAACCAGGGCTTTGTGTAATCGTACAGTGAGCTCACACGCGGGTACCTTAAGCCTGAACATACGTAGAGAACAGTTCAGAGTGAGGAAGGAATGGTTTAGTAAATGATGTAATAAAAGAAAAGAGCGTCGAGATGTGCAATGGCGGGACATGGACAGGACCAGTGTACACAGCAGGAGAAGCACAGACGAATATGGTGGACAAAGCAGCTCAGACACCAAAACTTCTCCATCAGGAGTCAGTTGTCAGTCAAGGAGCAGCTAATCACGTTGATGTATTCAGAGGGAAATATCATGGATCATGTAGGGATATGTGAGGAACTGAGTAACAGAGATGTTGCAGTGGAAGACATCATAGCCCCCAACTCCAGTGGGATAGAGACGGAAGGAGGTTTTGGAAATCGTTTAGATATCAATAAAATATATTGCTAGATTAAGGACTTGACCCATTCAAGGCTCTTAGGCTTGATGAAATTTGAGTATATGTGCTAAAGATGTGTGCAGCTACACCAGGTAAACCACTCGAATTACTGGTTAAAATGCCACTGGGGAGAGAGGCTGAGTGCCAAGGAATGGAAAGAGGCAGACATCATACATTTATATAAGGAAACCGGGAATACTGAGCTTTTCACTAACGGGTGTGGTGTGTAAGGTCATGGAAAATATTGTTAGAAACAATATGGTACAGGAGGGAACAGAGGACGTATGTTAGAGGAGGGAACAGAAGACGCATGTTAGAGGAGGGAACAAGACGTATGTTAGAGGAGGGAACAGAAGACGCATGGTATAGGAGGGAACAGAAGACGCATGTTAGAGAAGGGAACAGAAGACGCATGTTAGAGGGAGGAGCAGAGGACGCATGTTAGAGGAGGGAACAGAAGACGCATGGTAGAGGATGGAACAGAAGACGCATGGTAGAGGGAACAGAAGACGCATGGTAGAAGAGAGAGCAGAAGATACATGGTAGAGGGAACAGAAGACGCATGATAGAGGGAACAGAAGACGCATGTTAGAAGAGGGAACATAGGACTTATGTTAGAGGAGGGAACAGAAGACACATGGTAGAGGAGGGAGCAGAGGACGCATGGTAGAGGAGGGAGCAGAGGTCGCATGGTAGAGGAGGGAACAGAAGACGCATGTTAGAGGAAGGAACAGAGGTCGCATGGTAGAGGAGAGAGCGGAGGACGCATGTTAGAGGTGTGGAGTGCCACAAGGTTTGGTTCTGGGACCATTACTCTTGTTGGTCAGTGTTAGTGACCTGCCTGAAGGGATGGACTCCTATCTTAACATTAATGTTTGCAGATGATGCCAAGGCCATGATGGAAGTGAAAAATGAAGAGGACTGCACCAGCTTACAAGGGGACCTAAACACTCTCAAAAGTTGGTCTTAAACGTGGTTGATGAACTTCAGCCCAAGCAAATGTAAAGTAATGACGATGGGACAAAGTGAAAGACGACCTCAACATGATTATCAGTTGGCAGGAAGTAAGATTCCAGATTCTGTGAGAGAGAAGGACTTGGGAGTCGACATTGTCCCTCACCCGTCGCCAGAGTCCCATGTTAGGAGGAGAGTTAAGGAGACCAAGTGTTTGCAGGCAAATATTACAACAGCTTTCAAGTGTGTGGGTAAAAAGATAATAATAATTCGCAAGTTATTGATGCCATACATAAGGCCGAAACTAAAATATGATCTCAGTTTGGTTACCGCACTTAAGAATGCAACAAACATGTTACTATAATTGAGAGAACTAACTTAAGGGAAATGCTGAAAGACCTTAATGCCCCACCTTAAAAGAGAGAAGAGCGAGGGGTGACTTGATCACAACCTTTAAGTTTCTAAAAGAGATCGACGAGATGGACATTGGACAGTTCTTAAAAGATGTAGAGACAGCAACAAGACATTATGTAGAAAAAAGTTAAATGATTGTAAATGAATACTTTTATGGTATAAGACTGATGGATGAATGGAGCAGACTGACTGAGGACCTGGTTTATGTGAATGCAGACAACATACATCAACATAACGGAGTGTATGATGGTAAGGGATTTTCAGATGGGACCCCATGAGTGTAAAACCTCCTTGTACAGAGCTGAAAGGTAAGTATTGACTAAAGAGAGCAACTTTAAAAATATGTTGGGGTGACTCAAAAACACATGCATGAACGTGGGAGCTGATTTTTTAGTGAAGCCATATTGGCTGGAAATAACATGTTCATTTTGCCTTTGCCTGCAAAACAGAGCAAGGTTTTCAAGAATTTCTTGTATGCAATTGTCTTATTTGCGTACATTCAACATAAGAAACAAACAAATCAACTACTTGGTATGGATTGTTTTTTATGGCATATTTATATTGTCGCTTCTTAGGGGTCCATGCCTCTTAAGTTACTTGTGTGTAGCCAGTGATATATGTAATGGACATGTTTTGTTCATAAGGTTATGTACTACACCAGTAATGGCCATTGAAAACCGTTTTCGATGAATACTGGACGCCAAAATGTTCATGCACTGTCTGTGTACCTGTAATCAAGGCCGGACAGACCTATCCTTATGGGGGGGGGGGGTTCCTCCGCCTTTCAAACTCCTTCATAAATCATAAGCTTTACTGGCGGGGGGAATGACCGAGGGGAAAAAAGATCGGTTGGGTGGGACACCATTCCCTGCTCTCTGAGGGTTGCCGGAACCCCTCAGCGGTCGGGCCCCTACCTCTGATCGTATTATTGCAAGGGCCGGCCCTGCCTGTAATATATATATACTATAAGAGGGTACTCTTACTGGTTCGTTGGAATGGTGAAACTGAGAGCGTCACACGGAAACACGTTTAACAATATTAGTGCTTTATTGGTTAAGGTACACAAGGTTCAATAGCCCAGGAACAACGAGCTGCTGGAGGGAGGATTATGGTGAACAAGGAGAGGCTGGGGTAAGTTGAATGATAAGAGACAGGCTTAGCAGGGGGCCCGTGATGCTGGTGAGGATGTGAGGTGAGGCAGGAGCACGTGGGAGAATAACGTGGCTGCTGAGTCAACGTGGAATTCCTGCAGGAGGAGGTGGGTTTGGCCCACATCGCGGCTCCTGGAGTGTGCGGCGGCTGCTGGTTTGTACTTGGGCTGCACGAGTGCCGCGGGCGTGGCCGTAGGTCCCTTACTGTTACAGCTGCTGCTCGTGGCGGGCGTAGGCGATGTCCCACGTGAATACTGCCGAAGGTGGACGTGGAAGATGAGGCACCACAAGGAAACCTGCCAGGAAGATGAAATGTCAGAGTCACATTGGGACATCTACTGACGGAGGAGACGCCCAAAGGGAGGCTTGTGTGTGGAGTCACATGGCCAAGACCTCAGGTAACTGAGTGGTACATTTGTTGTATAGAACGAGTCATCTATCTGACAGCCCTCCTGCGGTGATACCCCGGGTATATGAGGCAGGAAGGGCAGGTCATGGAGGTCGTCAGGGAGAAGTTATACCCGAAGGTAAATGGAGACGTCACAGTCGAATGTCGCAAGGTCTGACCTCCCTCCGTGCTGTTGGACCTGAGGGTATGCCTGTAAGAGCGGCTGGATAGGGTCAGGTCATCTATTTAAAGGAATAATTACAGCGGCATCTTTGGCCCCACCACCACCACCGAACATCGGTGTCATGGAGTAATGCTACAGGTGCAGTCGTAGGTTGAGCTACCAAACTCTCTTCTCTAGGAATTGATAGGTCAGGTGAGGTCACCCGCCGTGACCTGCCACCAAGTCCAGGGTCAACAGTGAGTCACTACTGAACTAATGCTATACCTGCAGAATGTAATAAAGTATCAAATATTTGGAGCAAGAACTATTCATTTGAATTGCTGTAAATACTGAAATCTCGTTAGTTGAATGATGGTCTAATTTTGCACCTCTGGCCACTCTTGTAGTAACATTAAAGAAATGATTACAACAAACTACTGACATATATATCGTGTACACAACGAAAGTAACGTATCTGCCATAAAGAAAAGATACGTTTCATAATAGTTATCCTTAATAATACTTTATTATTATTCGTATGGCAAATCCTACAATTTTCTATGGTATGTTGGGCATTTATTGCGAATGTTGCCTTTTCGATGATGCTAGGGTAGGGGTCGTTGAGGACATGTTTAAAAATAGTGTAAATGTGGAAGTTAAACCTCTGATAGCGGCACCTGGCCACGGTGTGACACCCTGGCAGGACACATAACACCTCACCAGCAGGAGGTGCACCTACCTCAGAGCAAGACCTACAATGAACGACAGTTACGACGCAACGAAGAACATCTTGATGATATAGAGAATATTGGCCAGTGCAGAGCTGGGGGTGGGCAATGGTCGTTTCACCAGAAGTGTGCAGTCACCTAAGGTAGGCTCAGCAGGACACAGGAAGTGGCTTCCCACATGATACCTGGTCATGCATGACGGTATACTTGTGGCTTAAGAGTATATGACAGGGAGAGACCTGACCCTGACCCTGTGAACTGAGGCATGACCCTGTGGGTCACAGTGAATATATCAGTTGTGCTACACTCATGACCTGACACCTTAGTCCTGGTACACGTCTTCCATGGATGAAATAACTACTTTGTCGAGAGAGAGATGCACGTGATGTGGTTCATAGTTGTGGACGAGAATATTACTTATATATAGAGTTTATATAGTTAGGAGGTGGTAAGTGCATCACCTCATAGTTCACCCATTATAAGGCCTCATAAGATGGGCAGGAGAGAGAGAGAGATTGTCAGTTGTGTGATGCCTGGGGTTAGGTTGTTTGATGGAATCATTGTCACCAAAGTAGAGTGATTTAATGGTGTTATTTTCCCTTTTCACTGGAAAAGCTGAAATATGAGGTTAAATTACTAGTTAGTGGTAGAGTTATCAAGTAGAGGCAACTGTGGAGTCAGTTGATAAACAAGTAATGTAAATATTGATAATTGAAACATAAAGATCTGCTTAAGTTAATGCTTTTGATGTGGGTTTTATTTTTAGTGAAATTTCGTTATTAAAACAAGTACTGGACTTAACAACCCTATGATTTAATTGGTTTGCAATTCAGGCATTTAGATTTTGTATATAAAGAATATAAAGATTTGGTTCAGTTCAAATGTTTAAATGTTTTGCAGCATTTAATGGAATGTATCAGTAAAAAAGAGATATGGCATTTTCAGACCCTTCAGTTAAATTTTCTTGTGTAGCTGCTTTATTCAGTATGTAGATCAACTTACAAACTGAATATAGTCCCTTTTAATCCAAACAAGTATCAAGCTTTTTTTTTTTTTACCGACTTCACCTTTCTAGGTGACAGAAATCAAAATATTTTCAGGAATGTATTGTTATTATGTTTGGAGGTGATATAGGGTGTGTGATTTAATGTGTAGCACCTGTAACTCCATAAATTATAAATACCTGCAAAGTGGGCAGGGCTTGGAAGAAGATGGAAATTGTTAGGTAAAAACACTCGTAATCAACATTAGACTGTTAAAAGTGATGCATTCATAACGCTTCTGTTGCAGTCTTACAAACAGGAGGGTTTTGTATGGCAACCTTATGTAATTTTCTAATGTCCTCATACATAGTGTAAGAACCTTAGGAAAGTAATCATCTTGCAGATCACATACCAAAAACATTTATTTGGTGCATGTTTGGATGCTATAGAGCTTTATTCAGTTTTTCTTTTTATATACAGTGCAACTGATGTTTGAATGAAGCAAGAAAACTTGTCCATTATTATTTATGCATTTCAATGAATGCCACCATGCTTTTGTAACATATGAATGTGACTTTTGTTGAGTTCAGATGTCTACATTGATTTGGGGCTCAAATTGATGCTTATGTTCTCTCTCTCTCTCTCTCTCTCTCTCTCTCTCTCTCTCTCTCTCTCTCTCTCTCTCTTGCACAGTCAGATTCTTAGATGTCTTGAGACATATTAACATATTCTGTATATTGCCAACCAAACGCAAGAACAAGGTGGAGATAAGTGTGGGGTACAATACATATTTTTGTAAGATTACATAATAATATCAAGGTCTGCTTCACAAATGCAGCCTTTGAATGTTAAAAGAGCATATTATTTGATATCTACATTTTACAGTATCATAGTATTGATATTTAACCTCACTTTTTCCTCATCTCTCATGGCCCTTCCCCTAATGAGTTAATTGATCTTGAAAGATAGTGAAGGGTGGTAGAGGAAAATTTCACACTGGTATATCTATATCATTCTTTACTGTACGAACAAAGATTCCATGAGAGAAGGACTAAGTGGCATTTATAAACTAAACTTTATTTTTTTTTTCAGCAGTCTGGAGGACTGTAACTTTTCTAAATGCTCCTGTATGTAGCACAAGGAAATTAGATAATGACATTGGTATGCCATTAGCATCCCTCATGTTTGTTTTCTCCTTGCTCAATTTTGATGAGAATGTTACCAATGCATTCATTACAAACTGTTTATAAAAAGCATTTTTACCCCACAATTTCTATTTCAAAACCTTGCCCACTTTGTGAGAATTTGAAATTGATGGAGTGGAGATGCTGAACTTAAAATCCAACACTGTATGAAATCTGAACAGTGTAAGCAATCTATTGGTACTATTTTCATCAAAATTTATCAACCAGGACATATACTTATGTTAACTGAAGAACTATTAAAAGTGCTCTATATCTATAATGTTAAGAAGGGAGTTTCAGCTTGGGCCTTTCTAAAGAACCTTTCCCAGGGGTTGATGATAGTTTTTTTTTTAGATTCCTCAAATACCTATGTTTGAACAGTACCCTGCTTTAGACATCATGGAGCTACCTTGCATGGCACTCAACTTGCCATCTTCATGGCAGAGCATTACTGTGTGCTACAGGATAACCTTTATAGTCACTGTTCTTGTCATATTGTATTGGTTTAGAAGATTTTCTCGGACCCTTCTCCTCTATAGTGGTATGCTGTCAAAGCTTGTGGGACAAACTTACTTGTGAAAGGTGAGTTTTGAAATCTGAAAAACTTTCTATCCTTCCCCACCTTTCCCTCCATTGAAAAAGATGTTCTCTTAACCAGTGGTAATCAACATGAGGGTGATATCCATGTTTCAAGGATTATGAGTTTGCCAGTGTGACAGTCAGCAGGACAGTGACAAGTGACACCATTGCCAAGTGGAGGTTACTAATTAGCAAAAGAGTGGACTTAGACATAGTTGTAGGCAAAGACATAGTTGTAGGCAACAACTACTAAGTAAAAGGTTACTGAGGGTTTAGAGGCATTTGTGTCATCAGAAGGCAGAGGGTTTGAGTTTTCTAACCAGTGAGATTTTAGAATCTCTCTCAAAGCTCATCATGATACAGCCCCATATAGAAGTGGTTTTCCATTTTTCAAAATACATTTTTTTTGTACTTCTTGTATTTGTCTTTGTTTTGCTGGAATTTTAAAAGTACCAAAGGTATTCTTGAATATTTCTGTATTATTGTTATCGTGTTCAAGAGAATTGATTGGTATTTTGCAAAGTATTGCTGTATTATGTTGTAGGTTATTAGGTACAGTAGGATTGAGGGTCAAGTCAATTGGGAGGTAAGTTTGAATGGAGAAAAACTGGAGGAAGTAAAGTGTTTTAGATATCTGGGAGTGGATCTGGCAGCGGATGGAACCATGGAAGTGGAAGTGGATCATAGGGTGGGGGAGGGGGCGAAAATTCTGGGAGCCTTGAAGAATGTGTGGAAGTCGAGAGCATTATCTCGGAAAGCAAAAATGGGTATGTTTGAAGGAATGGTGGTTCCAACAATGTTGTATGGTTGCGAGGCGTGGGCTATGGATAGAGTTGTGCGCAGGAGGATGGATGTGCTGGAAATGAGATGTTTGAGGACAATGTGTGGTGTGAGGTGCTTTGATTGAGTAAGTAACGTAAGGGTAAGAGAGATGTGTGGAAATAAAAAGAGCATGGTTGAGAGAGCAGAAGAGGGTGTTTTGAAATGGTTTGGGCACATGGAGAGAATGAGTGAGGAAGGATTGACCAAGAGGATATATGTGTCGGAGGTGGAGGGAATGAGGAGAAGTGGGAGACCAAATTGGAGGTGGAAAGATGGAGTGAAAAAGATTTTGTGTGATCGGGGCCTGAACATGCAGGAGGGTGAAAGGAGGGCAAGGAATAGAGTGAATTGGATCGATGTGGTATACCGGGGTTGACGTGCTGTCAGTGGGTTGAATCAGGGCATGTGAAGCGTCTGGGGTAAACCATGGAAAGCTGTGTAGGTATGTATATTTGCGTGTGTGGACGTATGTATATACATGTGTATGGGGGTGGGTTAGGCCATTTCTTTCGTCTGTTTCCTTGCGCTACCTCGCAAACACGGGAGACAGCGGAAAAAAAAAATGTAGGATATTCGTTTACATATATGGAAGGTGGTAGGTGATGTTTCCTTATACTGTACTGATCATCTTTCATACCAAACCTTTTCTGCTGAGAAAATCTGGTTCTGAACCAGGTAGCTATGGTAATGAGAAAATATTGGTTATGAAAATATATGTAAGCTTTTCAGCCAGTTACTGGGTGAAAAGTATTGTAAATTATTTAAACCTTTGACTGTGTTTGGTTTCCAAGGTCATTATCCTAAAAGTGGTTTTTGACCATCAGAAAAAGTTGAATTGTTCGTATGACCATTTTCAGTACTTTTCTTTTGGGGAAAAATTTAGGGTATTTATATCTGTTGGTAAAACTTGTTGAAACCAATATTTTATATTGAAAGTTATTTTCTCATCAGTACTAGTAGGAAGTATGCAGAAATGCAGTTCACAGGAAATGCTCTAATGATTGGCCCACCTTATAGACCATTCCAGAAATAATCAAGAATCACAACTCAAGCATTGTAAATAACGTGACTTCAAAATACATCATATTGCTTATATATGCCTTTCTTCATGACATTACATTGGAAGTGAGGCTGTCATTGGAATTGCAGTCTCTCAAAGAATTTATCATAACAGAAGAAATGATCATTTCCCTGCTACTGGAAGTTGCACAGCCTTAGAGCTTCAGTTAAAGGGGTCTTTGGGAAATTTTAACTAATATGATTAAATGTATTTTAGGTAAGATTTTACCTTAACTACATTGGTGTGTTTGACTTGATGTCAGGTAAATCACTAAGAACAGCATAGTTATGTAGGCTTTATTATTGCAGTACAAATATATTACGAACCTTTACATCCCAGTTACATTTTTATACTACATCTGTGATGGGCCTAGTGTTACACAGCCTATCTTTTCCTGGTGTAGGGGAGAAAGAATTTTACCTCTGTATTATGTAGATGTTATAAAAGACAACTAAGAGTGCCAGGAGCAGGGGCTGACTCCCCAACCCCCTTGTATTTCAGTTTCTAAGTGATGGAACAGAAGAAGTAGTCATGCGAGGAGTGCTCATCTCCTCGAAGGCTCAGGCTAGGGTGTCTAACTGTGTATGGATGTAACCAAGATGAGAAGAAAGAGGAACTTGGATGTTCTGGCTCTAAATGAAACAAAGCTCAAAGGTAAGGGTGATGAATGGTATGGGAATGTCTTAGGGATAAAGTTTAAGGCCAAGAGCTAAGGAAGGGATAGCATTACTGATCATGCAAGAGTTTTGGGAATATATGAAGGAATGTAGAGAAGTGAGTTCTAGACTTATACGGGCAAAAATGAAGGTGGATTGCAAGAGATGTGTGATTATTATTAGTGCTTATGCACCTGATAAGTAAGAGGATGAGAGGCAAGTATTTTGGGAGAAGTTCAGTGAGTTTGTCGGCAATTTTGATGTTAGAGATTGGGTATTAATGATGGTTGACTTATATGTGAGAGTGAGCAGTGTGACATTTGAAATTATAATTGGGGGACTTAAGTTATTCAATGAGGTGAATAGGAATGGTGAAAGCTGGTGGATTTGTGTGCTGAAAAAGGACTGGTGACTGGGAATACATTGTTTAAAAAGAGACATCCATAAGTATATGTGGGTGAGTAAGAAGGATGATAAGAGGGCATGATTAGAGTATATACTGATTGATTGGTCTGTAAAAAGAGAAACTTGGTTGCAAATGTGTTGAGAATGGCAGCTGATGGGATGTCTGACCATTAACTGATGGAGGCAAAGATGAAGATTTGTTGGGGTTTTCAGAAAAGAGGAAACGATATGAGTGAGATGAGCGTGGTGAAAGTAAGTGGTTCTGGAAAAGAGATGTGTGTTAAGTAATACCAGGAGAGATTGGGTGTAGAATGACTAAAGTAAATGAAGCCAGGGGAGTGGATGAGGAATGAGAGATATTTAGATAGCAGTTGTTAGGCAGCCAACAACTAGGGAGGTATATTACCAGTACTACCCACCTGGGTATCAGGAGGGTTAGTGACATCTGCTTTGTGAGCACTCCTCTGACCTAGGCAGCTGTCTTTTATTTCTGCCTCACTAACATGTGGACTACTGACGTTCTGTCCACAAACATACAATCTCTCCTTGTCATGTGTAACACTTGATAACACTTAACTCATGCAGCTCATTCTTTGTAACTAGATTTTCCTGCAGTGAGCACTGTGCACTAGACCTGCCTTTTGGCAAAATGTTAGGAGCAGGAGATAGACATAGTAGATAGGAACATTTAGGGAAGAGCTTCAGGTAGAAACATTAAGTAGGAGCATTAGATAGAAGTAGTCATTAGGGACATTAGGTAGAAGCCTCTGCAAACACTGCGCTAGACTTACCTTCTGCCAGTGGCCTGTTAAGGGTGGGGCACTAATGGCTAAGAAGTGACATTGGAGTTCTTTAGTTATAGAGACTGCTGTCATGGCCACCCCTTTGAGGGAATTCTAATTGGAATGAGTGTCATAGATATAGATAGAGGGTGGTGAGAGTATGTGATCTTGGAAAAGAGATGTGTGTTAAGAAATACTAGGAGAGATTAGGTGTAGAATGACTAAAGTAAATGAAGTTAGGGGAGTTGGCATGTGGAAGAGAAGTGTGTGGCATTCTGAGGGTGAAAGGTGGGGTTGTGAAAAAGGGTAGCAAGTGATGTAATGAAATGAAGTTGTTAGTAAGAGAAGAGAGGTTAATGGGCAGTACTTATAGGGAAAGAATGCAAATGATTGGGAGATGTACAAGAGAAAATGACAGGAGGCTTGAATAAAAAGCAAGAGAGAATAAGATATTTTGGAAGGAGTTTGATATTGTGAGAAAAACAAGAGAACAAATAGGAACATCAGTGAAAGGGGCAAATGGGGAAGTAGTAACCAGTAGGTACGAGGTGAGTGAGGAGATGGAGTAGATATTTTGAAGGATTGTTGAATGTGTTTGTTGATAGGGTGGCAGATGTAGGTTGTTTGAATCATGGAGGTATGTGAAGTGCGTAAGATGGAATGTGGCAGGGAAGCCAGAGTGGATGGTATTGCAGTTGAATTTATGAAGGGGATGACCATGTTACTGTTTGGTTTATGAGGATTTTCATTGTATGTATGGATCATAGTGAGGTGCTTACAGAGTTATAAATTTGTTGAGTGTACATGGTAAGTTGATTGGGAGAGTGGTGATTTAGAGGATGAAGGCATTTAAGAGACATCAGACTGGGAAGGAACTTTGTAGTTTCAGAAATGTGAAAAGATATGTGAAGTCAGAATATTTGGTGTGGAAGGAAAGTTGCTGGAAGCAGTGAGAAGTTTTTATCAAGAGTGTAAGGCGTGTGTACAAGTAGGAAGAGTGGAGAGTGAGTGCTTCCAGATAAAGTTTGGTTTGTGGCAGGGGTGTGTGATGTTACCATGGTTGTTTAATTTGTGTATGGATGGGGTGGTGAGGGAGGTAACTGCAAGGGTCTTGAAGAGAGAGGCAAGTATGTAGTGTGTAGGGAGTGAGGGAGCCTAGGAAGTGAGTGAGTTGTTTGTTGATGAAACAGAACTGCTTGCAAATTCAAGTAAGAAACCGCAGAGTTGATGACTGAGTTTTGGAATGTGTGAAAGGAGGAAGTTGAGACTAAATGTGAATAAAAGCAAGATTATTATGTTTAACAGGTCAGAGGAAATGGTTAGTCAGGGTTTGAGTTTGACTGGAGAAAACTTGAGAGAAGTGAAGTGTTTTAGATACCCAGAAGTGAGCATGGCAGCCAATGGGACCATGGAAGTGGAATTAAGTCGTAGGATGAGTGAGGGGGCAAAGGTTCTGGGTGCATTGAAGAACGTGTTGAAGGAAAGTTCATTATCTGGGAGGGCAAAAATGGGTATGTCTGAAGGTATGATAGGCCTAACAATGAAGTGGTTGCAAGGCATGGGCTATAGATAAGGATGTGCAGAGAGAGATGGATGTGTTGGAAATGAAATGCTTGAGGACAATATGTTGTGTGAGGCAGTTTGATCAAGTAAGTAAAGAAAGAGTAAGAGAAAGGTGTGGTAATAAGAATAATTGAGAGCTGAGGAGTCTGTACTGAAATGGTTTAGACATGTGGAGAGAATGAGTGAGAAGAGGTTGACAAAGAGATTATAAATGTGTCCAAAATGGATGGGACAAAGAAAAGGAGTAGACTAGATTGGAGATGGAAGAATGGAAAGAATAACATTTTTAGTAAAGGAGCCTAAACATTCAGGAGGGTGAAAAGCATGAAGAGAGTGAATTGGTATGATGTGGTATACAGGGGTTTATATACCAGGGCATGTGAAGCAGCCAGGGAAAACCATGGAAGGGTCTATGGATCCTAGTTGTGGGTAGGGGGCTGTGGTTTTGATGCTTTGCACATGATAGCCAGAGAATGGATGAGAGTAAGTCTGGCCTTCATTTTTCTGTTCCTGGTGCATTTGGGTTGGTGTCAGGTAAATTACTAAAAACAGTGTAGTTATGTCGGTTTTTCTTACTGTAAAACAAACATGTAACCTGTATTTACTTCTCTGTTACATGTATGTACTACACTGTATTTGTATTTGACCATATCTGTGATGGGCTTAATGTTATACAGCCTATCTTCTTGTTCCTTTTTGCAATATCAGCAAAATAAATGCATGTACAAATCAGTTTGTAGTGGCCCTTGGATAAAAAAAAGTTTGATTTAGCCAAAACAACAAAGTATTGCTCAAGGGTTGGCTTGCTCTCTAGACCTTTGGGTATCTCTGCTGCTATAAGGACTCTTGTATCTAAAGCTGTAGCTTCATGACCCTTTTGATACCTAGACCTAGTTGGTAAAGGTCTCTTCTTTGCCATCGTTTCCTTAGCACATACGTTAGTTTATTTACTTACATGTTCATAACTTTTGAAAGCATTGAAATCAGGTGTATGGTAGTTTTCTTTTCTTACTGATATGTGCACATTTGTAAAATGTATCTCTCTTTTCAACTTATTTGTGCTGTCACTGCATGTCAGCTTCTTTTAACCTCACATAAGGCTTAGGCATATCACAGACCACTGCTGTGGTGTGATGTCCTTCGTTCATGCCTTATCATCGCTTCTCATCACTCCTTGGTTTTTCACATCATAACTCCTATCATCTTCAGAGTCTGATGCCATGAGAAGGGCATCAGTATCCTATTGTGTACCTGGCCTTTTCCTCATGGTGCTTATAATGAACGTGGGGGGGGAATTGAGGCTGTGGGGAATTCAGATGACCACAGTGTTAGTAAAAAAAAGATATTTTAGCAGCTGTAGCAAAAAGTCAACTATTATGCTTCATGATATCAAGAAGTGTGGAATTTATTAAGAGTAGCAAAAGGGTTAAGGCAAATTCGTTGAGGACAAAGATTTCAATGGAAATTATGTTGGAAAGAATGATTGGAGACAGCTTTGGCTACTGATTTTCACCAAGTTCTGCAAGCTGGTGGAAATTATAGGATGAGACTGTAGGTATTTTGCAATTATTGTCTATTTTTCCTCTTAATGATACTCTTTTTTTATTAATTGTATTTTATGTTCTTATATTAAGCTCTTTAATTGTAAAGTATGCATGCATATTTTGTCTCATTTAGTATGAGAAGGCTTTATTTTTTATAGTTATGGTCCACTACTTTAATGGCCGTATGTATCCTTTGGCAGAGTGTTGGAATGAAAAGGGAAATGATGAATGCAATTGTGGGAGGGCTTGGAAGATGTGGTATGGATAGGAATGAATGAAGATTATCAGGGAATAGGGAAAGAAAGATATGCCATTGTGCTATCACTGAGAGTATGGATGGGTGTTACAGAGCTTAGATGGAATGGATCAAGAATAGTGTCAGTGAATGGCAAGATTGGGACTGTGAAGTATGCATGGGTATAAGTGCTTGTGAATATGAAGTCTGTGTGAGGTAAGGATGAAATGAAGTGTTTCTGGAGAAAATCAAATTATTGTTTAAATAGGTTTGATTGGAGAGAAAGGTGGTTATAACAGGTGATATTAATGCAAAGGTGGGATGTGATGAAATTGACAAGAACTTGGCAAATGGGAAATGCCTGAAGTAAATGAGAACAGTAGTTATCTTTTGGATGTTTATGCAGAGAAGGGTTTATTTGGTGCTAACACCATATTTTCAGAACAAGATGATCCACAGATATACTATATCTATCCATATCTCTGATACCTGTTCTCAACTGGAACTCCCTCAAGGGGTTTGCAATGGCAACAGTCTCTCAGAAATTAGTGAACTCCAGTGCTGCTTCTTAGCCTTTAGTGCCTTACCCTTAACAGGCCACTGGCAGAGGTCACCTCTAGTGCTGTGTTTGCTGAGGCTGCAACCTAATACACCTGCTGACTAGTACCTAATACTCCTGCCTGATGTTCCTACCTACTACTTCTACCTAATGTTTTTACCTAACACTCTTGCCTAAATGTTCTTACCTACTTCTGTCTACTGCTTCTACCCTTTTGACAAAAGACATGGCTAGCCCATAGCACTCACTGTAGTAAAATTTAGTTACGAAGAAAGAGCTGTGTGGACGAAGTGTTGTCAAGTGTTATGTATGACAAGGAGAGACTGTATGTTTGTGGACAGAATGCCAGTAGTCCATGTGTGGGTGAAGCAGAAAGAAAAGACAGCTATGTGGGTCATTAATGGGATATAACTTGACAACCACTGAAGTGCAGGTTCACTGTGCAGCCATCACTGAATCTGGTCCCCAGGTGGGTAGTACTGGTGATTTACCTCCCTGATTGTTGGCTGCCTACCAACTACTACCTCCCATAGATATACATGGATGAGAACTGATGGAAAAGAACAAAAGGATTTGATTGACTCTGTGATGATGGATGGAAGGTTGATAAAGGTTTTGCTGGATGCCAGAGTTGAGTTTTCTCTGAAGATTTTAGCCATTTTGCAGTTCTTGTAGGGGTGAAGATTAGGGAGAAGTGGGGGGTAAGGCATAAGGAAGAGTGGAGAGGTAAAAGTGTTGGCAAGCGAGAAGATGAATCAGAAAGAATACAAGGAGGAATCTAAAGGAAGAGTGACAGAACATTTAGATGAAAGTGCAGTAAATGTAGGGATGCAAATGTGTATGATTGAGGTGTTTAAAATGTTTAGAGAAAGACTGTTAAAGGTTATAGAATTAATAGTTGGATACAAGGTTGTAAGATGTCAGAAGAAATGCAGAAATGCATGGTGGACAGATTAGATTAGAAATGGTGTGGAAGAGAAGATAAAAGCATATAGTAGATTTCTCAAAAGGAATGTACTAGTGGAAGTTGGAGGCTCAGCAAAGGAGGAGGAAAGAATATAAGATGTGGAAGTAAGATGTTAAGAAGCTGATAAAGGAAAGCAAAGAAAGAGTAGATGAAGATTTTGGGAGAAAATTGAGTGGAAAGTTAAGGGAAAAGAAGTAATTGTATTAGAGGGAAGTGAAAAAGGAAGGAGGTGGATGTAATAGTGGAAATGTGAATGTGAGAAGTAAGGAAGGGGAGTTGCTGAATCAAAAGAAGGAAGTGAAAGGAAGATGGAAAGAGTATTTTTGAAGAATTGATGAATATGGGAGAAGGGGAGGCAGCAGTTGTTATGTGCATGGATATGGAGGACAGAAGGAACAGAACGCAAGTGTAGGGGCCTATAGCAAGAAGGAAGATAAAAAGGGCAATAATAAAGTTGAAGGTAGAAAACGTGGAGTGGATGTGATTATGGCTGAAATGTTGAACAACTGAGGAGAAAGTGTGATAGATTGGATGTGTTTGATGTTTAATTTAGCATGGAAGCAGGTTTTGCCTGAGGATTGGGTTAAAGATTTTATTGTTCCTTTATTCAAGGGAAAAATGTGCTAAGGATGTATGTTGCAATGATAGGGGAATAAGTCTGTTAAGTATACCAGGAAAAGTTATGCTAGTGTTAATTGATAGTGATGGAAGTGATGAATGCAGAATAGATGAGGAGCTTGGGGGTTTAAGGAAAGGTAGGTTATGTGTGTGGATCAGATTTTTGCATTGAGAATAACCATGAAAAAGTGTCTAGCAAAAGATAAGAAGCTGAGTGAAGTTTATATGGATCTGTCAAGGCTATATTGGGTTGGGGACAACTGTTGGATGATGTGAAAGCCTTCTTATTAATAAGAGAGCACATGCAGTTGTAAGAGTGAATGAAAAGTTGAGCAAAAGTTTGGGTATACATGTGGGTGTGAGGCAGGGCTATGTAATGTCACCATGGCTCTTTAAGATATAAATGGTTGGAGTGATAAGAAAGATGAAAGCAAAACTAGGGAAAGGAGGTACAGAGATGGAGTGTGGTGGTGAGGTATGGTGGTTAGTGACAAGTTTGTTTCTAGATGATACTGTATTGTTTGCTGAGAGTGAAGAGGAGTTGCAGAAGGTTGTAAGTGTGTTTTATGATTTGTGAAAGCATATGCAATTGAAGGTAAATGCAATTAGAAGTAAAGTAATGGTGTCTGAAAGGAAACAGTGAAAGTATAGATTTGGAAAGCCCAGTAGAGTGAGAGAAGAAAGTGTACTAATTGTGTTATAGATATGGGGAGAACACCTGGAAGAGGTGATAGAATTTTAGTATTTGGAGACTATCTTGGATAAGTTTGGTGATATAGGAGGAGAGAGAAGGGAGAGAGCAGTACAGGGTAGAAGAGTCACGGGTCCCATAAAGGAATAATGAAGGGTAGAGGTGTATGGAAGTGAAGTAAGGATTAAGGTACAGCATACTTCCCCTGACCCATTCCTATGCATCTGAAACAGACATAGAATGAGCCACAGAATCCAGGCTGTGGAAAAGAGCCATTTGAGAGGAGCATGTGGTATGACCAGATAGAACGAGGAAAAAGATAGTGGGGAGTATGAGAGATTTGATATGGTAGGGAATGGAGTTGTCTGTGGGTGACCCATAGTAGTTTGAGGTGGTTTGGGCATGTGGAAAAATTGCAAGACAAGGAGTTTACAAGGAGGATGTATGATTGTATGATCAAAGGGGTTGATGTTAGAGGAAGACTGCCTATGACATGGAGAAATAGAGTGGAAAAGTGCTGAATGGAGAGAAATGGTGGAAGAATTTGTGGAATGGACATGGCAGGAAGGCATGTCTTGATAGGGATAAGTAGAGAGACTTTTGCCTTAGCCAGCCCCTAGATAGGAGTTCCCAGAGGGAACAGGCACCAGAGAGAAAGTTGAGTAGGTAGCTAGATACATTGATAGTTCCTAATCTTTTTTTGTTGGCCTCAGTATGAGGCATTTCATACCCCATCTCAATGGTGACTGATTTTTTATTAGAATGTATTTATTTTCTATTTGTATGCTGATAAATCTTGCTAAAAAAAATGCAGCTTTGAGCAAACTTTTGTGCTTAAGCAATGTTCTGCATAAGCAAAATAACCTAATGGCAGTTTTCCTTTTGCTCCTTGAAGTGTATCTCTTGTGCCTCCTAATGAAGCTTAATGTATCTTCATGGGAGTCCATAGACCACAGGTTGGGAACCACCAGTCTGTATTCCATTGATACCTGTGGTTAGGTACTCTTCCTAATATTACCATACCTGTTACAAGAATAATAGATTTAGTTTCTAAGTAGATATCATAATTCTGAATATCATTACTCATTTTGCAGAGAGAAACTATGGAAATGTCCCCTGAAGAAGTTGAACTTCCCCCCTGCAAATATGAATATCTCGACCACACTGCTGATGTTCAGATTCATTCTTGGGGTGATGATCTTACAGAAACCTTTGAACAGGCTGCAGTTGCTATGTATGGGTACATGACTGAGATTGACACCGTTGAAATTCTTGATCGATTTGAAATTGAAGCTAGTGCAGATGATATGGAAGGCTTACTCTTTCATTTCCTTGATGAGTGTCTGTATGCATTTTCCGTTGAACCTTATTTTATTGCACGTAAAGTTACTATTACAGAATTTGATAAAGAAAACTTTAAAATCAAAGCCACATTGTATGGGGAGGAATTTGATTTAGGGAAACACCCCCAAGGTACTGAAGTGAAGGCCATTACCTACGCTAGTATGCAAGTGTATGATAATGAAGGTCAGCACGAACTGTTTGTTATTATTGATATATGATTTGGTTGCATGTTAGATATAAGGCAGATTTTTTGTACTTCTCAGGCTTTTATAAAATTGAGAAAGAATCACTTTCATTTTCTATATCATTAGAAAGTAGCCATTCCTTTTTACCTTTTTTATCCTCGGATAGTTTTTTTTTTTTTTATCTTTTAAATGTTATCAATCTTATCAGGGTACTACATGAAAAGCTGTTGTATAATCTAATATGAAATATATCATTATTCATAAATTAGTTTTGTTTCTTTTTACAACGGAAGTGTGAATACATGTGAATTTTGAAAAAGACTGGCACAAAGATTGAAATGTATAGATTTTGTATATACTATGATCTAATATGGGATATGTAACATGTAAGAATAAAGTAACTGGTAAATGACATGCATCACAATTTTGTGAAACCTAATAAACCAAAGGAAATTATATGTCAGACGAAAGAATGGCCCAACCCACCCACACACACATGCATATACATACACGTCCACACACGCACATTTACATACCTGTACATCTCAACGTATACATGTATATACACACACAGATATATACATATTTACACATGCACACAATTCACACTGTCTGCCCCCACTCATTCCCGTCGCCACCCATGAAATGACAGCCCCCTCCCTCTGCATGTGCGCAAGGTAGCGCTAGGAGAAGACAAAAAAGCCATGTTTGTTCACAGTCTCCAGCTGTCATGTATAATGCACCGAAACCAGAGCTCCCTTTCCACATCCAGGCCCCACAAAACCTTGCATGGTTTACCCCAGACGCTTCACACACCCAGGTTCAATCCACTAACAGCACGCTGACCCCGGTACACCACACCGCTCCTATTCATTCCATTCCTTGCAGACCTTTCACCCTCCTGCATGTTCAGACCCCAATCACTCAAAATCTCCTTCACCCCATCCTTTCACCTCCAATTTGGTCTCCCACCTCTCCTCGTTCCCTCCACCTATGACACATATATCCCCTTTGTCAATCTCTCCTCACTTGCTCTCTCTCCACGTGACCAAACCACTTCAAAACACCCTCTTCTGCTCTCCCAACCATGCTCTTCTTACTATCACACTTCTCTCCTACCCTTTCATTACCCACTCAATCAATCCACCCCACACTACATATTGTCCTCAAACATCTCATTTCCAGCACACCCTCCTTCCTCCGCACAACTCTATCTATAGCCCACGCCTTGCAACCATATAACATTGCTGGAACCACTATTTGTTCAAGCATACCCATTTTTGCCTTCCAAGATAATGTTCTTGACCTCCACACATTTTTCAACACTCCCAGAACTTTCACCCCCTCCCCCACTCTATGATTCACCTCTGCTTCCATGGTTCTATCCGCTGCCAAATCCACTCCCAGATACTTAAAACACCTCACTTCCTCCATTTTTTCTCCATTCAAACTCACCTCCCAATTGACTTGTCCCTCAACCCTACTGTACCTAATAACCTTGCACTTATTCACATTTACTCTCGGCTTTCTTCTTTCACACACTTTACCAAACTGTGTGAAAGAAGAAAGCTGAGAGTAAATGTGAATAAGAGCAAGGTTATTAGGTACAGTAGAGTTGAGGGAATTAGTGAATTAGTTAATTATATCTTTTTCATCTCAAGCTTATGACATTAGAAGGTCACATAGTATATTGTTCTTTTTTCTTTCCATTTCATCTTAGCTTGATGTTTTTGTGTTTAAAATATGTTTCCCAGATTTTTACATTACTTTTTGCTACATTTTGATTTTCTCAAAGTACTGCTGAACTTTCCTGAAGTGATTTTTTTCATTTTCCAGCTTTGTTTTGTGTGTGTGTGTGTGTATGTGTGTGTTTGCCTCTTACTTCTTCAAGCTTTAAGGGTATCATCTACATTTTTTGTGTCATTCAGCATCTGGGCAACCTACAATACTTGTCATAGTCTTTTTTTCTTTTGCACATCATCCGATCTCTCTTCACCCTCCTTCACTAACCCATTTGCTGCATCAGCATATGCTTGAGCAGTTTGTTCAGCCTCTCTATACCTCTTTTTTATCTAATGTATGTTTTTCAGGCAGTTTTTATTGCTGCTTTCTTAGTTTCTCCTTTTTTTTCCCCAGCAAGCCTGTCCTGATATACTGAACATTCATTATTACATATAATGCTTAAAAACACATCTTTGTAAAGTGGGAGTGTTTCAGGTCTGCCTTGTCATGGGTCATGAAACATGATTACCTCTTTTTTCATTCTGATACCATTAAATATTTTTTCATGTAGTTGACCTATGCCTGTAGTAATAGTATTACAATTAATGATGGACTTTTGTCTACATTTATATTGCCTTGAGGTTGGATGAGGGCAGTTCTAACCAATTTCTGTGACTAGGAATAATTTGTTTGGTGTTTTCCTAAAGTAAACTAATTTTTTCCCGTAGTGAAATAATAGTATGAGCTTAACAGCATTTCCTGTTTTGAATACCATAACTGCCTCATCACTGTTTGGTTCAATTTGTTGTGCTGCCTCCTGACTTTTTCAAAGAGGCTCTTCTTGATCCCTGTTTCTGTTCAAAGCATTTAAACTTTCTAAAGAAGGGGATTTTCTGATGCAAGTGCTTTGCTAACTTAGCAAATTTTTGTTCTTATGTGTGTGAATACCATCCTTTGTACATTGGCTTTCTTATTTGATAATTGCTTTGTAACTTCACCTTCTAGTGCTATCTCAGCATTTGACAACTGATTTTTAAACATAATTACAGTTAATAGGGTTCACTTTCATTCTACCTTCCCCTAGTGACTTCTGTCTTCCCAAAGCTATTCAAACTTGTTAATGGGTTTCTTCATTTTGTCATGAAGAACATGATTCACAGTGTATTTGTCTCGGGAAAATGACAGAAAACTGCAAAACAAAGGGAAGAGCTGTTCAAGAATAAAGCCTCCATATGAACTGCTGCAGGTTGACCCATGAGAGCTAACTGAATCCTCTTGAAAAACAAAGTTTTTGGCAGTAGTCTTCTCATGCTTTCTAAGCTCCTTAGTAAATGCTGCAATGGCTGAGTTATAGATGATTACATTAGAAACCATCTAACACTTGTGTGTTTCTGAACTTTATTAGTTTCAACATTGAAGTTTAGCTTAGTATCCTCTTAATGTTGTCTCTTAGCAGTACTACATGAATAACTGGTACTGATCCCTACAAGTCTACATTTTATCCAAATCCTTCAGGACTCAGAACATTTGTTGAATATTATATGTTCTCCATGAGTGCCACAAGTTCCAATACCAGTAAATCCGGTATGAGTTTGTTTCTTCCATTAGTGTTTATCTTACTATGAAGATTATTGTCTTGTTAACATTAGGCCCATAAGTTCCAAAATCTTAGACTTCTTTAGTGGTATTTGTCCCCTGTTAAACATTAGGATGGCATTGCCTACTTTAGCACCTTCAGCATATGAAAAAAAAGGCTCCAAAGTCTTTACCATACTCTAACTTATTGAACTTAGGTAACTCCCACAATCCAGCACTAGGAAGAGTACTAGAGCCCACTGAAAAGCTCATTTGCAGAATTTAGTACTTAATTACTTGGATGCAGCCTAAAAATTCCCATCACCTAAGCACTTTACTCTGGTGAGTTGTCAAGTATAGCTGATTTTATAAAGCAATGACACTGCAAGAATGGATTAAGAAGGCAGCAAAGCATTGCACATACCTGGGTACAGTAACTGCAATTTACAAAACCCAAGCAAGGGCTGAGTTTTACTGATCTCTCTAGGCCATCATTTATGTGGATGAAATGCAAGATTTACTTCCTTCTTTTCCTGGGGCATTAACCTTATTCTGGTAAGATGACTTTCATGTTTACTCACTCTGTCTCAACTAAGATTTCAATTCAGTTCTTCAGCTTCACTTATCAATACATGCATAACATTTTAGGATCTTAAACTAGGAAGATTTTTTGGTAACTACAATAAAAAAACTGCAGTTGTAATGTTTTTACTTAATGTAAATAGACCATATATTGGGAGACTAAAACTCCAGAGGTTGTTGTAGTTTATTTGATCAAATAACTTATTCTGACTACTGCTCAGCCTTAGGTTACCAGATTTGAGACATTAAGAGTGTACATCATTATAAAGAGGTGACCAGTAATGCAATCTTAATTCTGGTGCTTCTTCATTTGGGTTTGTGTGCTTTCAAAAGAAAAAAAGAGTGGGTTTAATGGTAGTTTGTAAGTGTCCTCCAGAATTGTGGACCCAGTCTGTTGCTCAGTAAATAAGAAACTTTAGGCCTGGCTGTTTTTATTTCAGGTACCTTAGAGTTTAGGAATATAAAGAAAATCATTTGCAATCCATCGTAGAATATAAAAGCAATAGTAGTGCTCAGATACCTCCTTCTTTCATCATGTAATTTCCATGAATGCTCAGCTTCACATTATCTGGATCTGAGACACTTGTAGAGGATAACATACTTCAAAAAGGGAGTTCATAGTCTTGTTCAGTGACCTTAGAGTTTAGGAATATAAAGAAAATCATTTGTAATCCATTGTAGAATATAAAAGTTAACAATAGTCGTACTCAAATACCTCCCTCTTTCATCATGTAATTTCCATGAATGCTCAGCTTCACATTTTTTGGATCTGAGATACTTGTAGAGGATGACATACTTCAAAAAGGGATTTCAGAGTCTTGCCTTAAGAATACCATTTTAGCTTCAGGCTTGTCTGCTGCTATTTATGAAATTTTCCTTTTGCTTACTGTAAAACTTGGACCTTTTCAAACTTACCACCTTAAAGTCAGCAATGCAGACTACAGTATGTATGAAAAATATCTTTTCTACTAAAGTGTCTGAGCATCTGGCCATTGTAGTCAGTTGATGAAGGCTACCTTGTCTGAAACTGTTATTCTAAGGGCATAGTTATTCATCTGGAACTGTCAGATTTGAAGCATTATCTATACATTAGAAAAGATGAATATTCTATCATTAATGCTGCAATAATGTGTTTCACTATCATATAGCACTGCAAATTTTACTACATTTTTAAAAACAAATTTATAAGGGATGCTGTTCCTTCCTTGCTTTCTTGCCATTTTTTCACAGTAATGTAGTGCCTGAAACAGACTACTAAACCTTTGAGGAAAACTGTCTCTTAGTCCTTCCTTCCTCCATTACTTCTTCCAAGCAGGAGATATGTGGGTTGTATTCTTTCTCAGTATCCCTAGTCATTATAATGTATACAAGTCATGAAAAACACTTCCGATTTTTTTATAAGAAAAGTGAAAACTTTCTCACTGAAACATTCAGGAATATATCTCAAAAATATGTCACAACCCTATCTATCTATCCACAGCCTGGATTCTTGACCTCCGTGACTCATTCCATATCCATGATTTGGCTGCATAGGCCAGGGTTGGAGGACAATGTTGTCCCTTAATCCTCTCTTCACTTCTGTACTTACACCTCTACCCTTCATGATTTTATTAAGGGACCCAATGACTCTTCTACCCTGTACTGCTCTCTCCCTTATCTCTCCTTCCATATTACCACACTTACCCAAGACAGCTAGCTCCTAGATTTTTAAATTCCCTCACTTCTAGTTGTTTCCCCCCAATAGCCTAAGCACAATTTAGTACACTTCCTGTTTCCAATCTGTATGGTTTTACAAAATGTGTGCTTTTACTCTGTTTCCTTTCAAACACCATTACTTTACTTTTACTTGCATTTACCTTTAATTGCCTATGCTTAGTCACATCATATAACACACTTAAAACTTTTTGCAACTCTTCTTCATTCTCAGTAAACAATACAGTATCATCCTCAAACAGGCTTGCCTCTAGCCACCATATCTCACTGCCACACTCCATCTCTGCACCCCTTTTCCCTAGTTTTGCTTTAATCTCTTATCACTCCATCCATATATACAGATACCTTCTGATAAACCCATGGTGAATTGAAGATATCGTAAGTCAAAAATACATTTAATACTGCATATCTTATCTACTAAACATCATAGCTTAGCCTAGCGTACCTTAAACATTCTCAGAACACTTACATTAGCCTACAGTTGGACAAAATCATCTAACACAAAATAAAAAAAACGCTGGCAACACAGTCACCTGTAATCATGTGGCTGACTGTAAATTTTGTGGGATTTGGATGTGGAAAGGGAGCTGTGGTTTTGGTGCTTGACACATGACAGCTAGAGACTGAGTGTGAACGAATGTGGCCTTTGTTGTCTTTTCCTATCGCTACCACTTGCGCGTGTGGGGGGAGAGGGGTGCTGTTTCATGTGCGGCGGGGTAGTGACGGGAATGGATGAAGGCAGCAAGTATGAATAGGTACAGAAAAAGACAAAAAAAGCCACATTCAATCACACTCAGTCTCTAGCTGTCATGTGTAACGCGCCAAAACCACAGCTCCCTTTCCTCATCCAGGCCCCACAAAACTTTCCATGGTTTACCCTAGATACTTCACATGCCCTGGTTCAGTCCATTGAAAGCAAGTTGAACCCAGTATACCACATTGTTCCAGTTCACTCAATTCCATACAAGCCTCTCACCCTCCTGTATGTTCAGGCCCCAATCGCTCAAAATCTTTTTCACTCCAACCTTCCACCTCCAGTTTTGTCTCCTGCTTCTCCATCTTCTAACATCTTCCAAAATGCATCTTTATTTATCATATCATATGCTTTTTCCAGATACGTAATAACTAAATACTTATCTAAGTATTTCTCACATTCTTCAAAGTAAACACCTGATCCACTCATCCTCTACCACTCCTGAAACTACATTGTTCCTCACCATTCTTGTGTTTTGTGCATGTCACCAACCTCTCGATCACCGTTCTCAACTAAATTCACCTCTATAATTCAAACATTCCTCTTTCCCTCTTGTCTTTATATAGAGGCACTATAAATGCATTTTGTCATTCCTCAGGCACCTCACCATGATCCATACACAATCAACAACACAGTCACCCCCTTTCTTAAGAAATTCAACTGCAATTCCATCCACTCCAGCTGCCTTGCCATGTTTCATCTTATGTAAGACTTTCACCACCTCTTCTGTTGTCACCAAACCACTTTCCATGACTCTCAATTTACATAGCTACCCAATCCAAACACCTGACAACTGTCACCCTATCATCAAATGCATTCAACAGATCTTCAAAGTACTCATTTGATTTCTTCTTATCTTTCCCATTATCCTCCATCGCTGATGTTTGCATTTGTCATTTTTCTAAGGCTATCAACATCCTTCTAAAACATTTTCTTATTTTCTCTGAAGTTTGCTGATACTCATTCTCCCCAACTCTCATTTGCCTCCTTTATGATCATTTGCACCTTCCTCTTGACTTCCTACCACTTTCTTTTGCACATCTCCCAGTCACTCGCTCTCCTTCCCTGTAAGTAATGTCCATGCACCTCACTTTTCTCTTTGAATAGTATACTAGCTTCATCACTCCACTGCTCTTTACCCCATTCTCACCTGCCCACCTCTGCTTCCTCAGACACCTCTCATTCCTCAACCACTCCCTAGCTTCATATGCTGTCAGCTTTTACCATTCTGCCCTTAATCTCTTCTGGTTTACCTTTACACAAGCGATAGTTCCAAAGGAAAAGAACTTGGACAACAAACTAAGAATGTTAAAAAATGACACCTAAGATATATGGCTTACAATGGAAGAAGAACAGAACTGAAATTTTGCTTTAAATTTGGTAATATGAAGGTCTGAACTGGGTGTTAAGGTAGTGTACTGATAATATATCAACAGGAGTTATTGATTATTTGGCCCATAATGAAAGAACAAAATCTGCAGTAATTATTGTGTTCTTGAAAGGATAATCAGAATATGCAGTGATGAGTACTTGGAGGAGAATAGATATATCATTAAGGTATTCAAGAAGTGTTACCCTTAAGGATTTGAAGTAAACTCAAGAAGAAGACCATTAGCATAATGGAAAAGTGCAATGGGAATGATTGAGGCAGCAAAGTGGAAAGCAAGATTCACTTTAGTCCCCAACTCAAGGAAGGCCTCAGATATGGATAGATGCCAACTGAGGATGGGAATAATTGTTGTTACATCGCCAACTTTACATGAGAATGGATGATGTATGGTAAATCTGGAAAAAGTATCAGCAAGATTAGCATGGTATACTGTACACCATACACTGGATGTCTGGCCATGTATAGTAAGGAAACTGGGCAAGGTATGGCTAGAAAGATCAGTGAGCGTAAAGCTGACATTATCATATTATCATAGGGGATCAGATGTGTGTGTGGATATCTACCATGATGGCAAGATGCTAAAACAGTGTATCCAGGACTGAACATGCAAATGAGAAAAGCCTTGGAAGCTGCCACATACATGCAAAAGAGATCAGCAATTGTGAGGATATTAAGTTGGGCTGTATGAACAACAAAAATGGTCATAGAATTAGGTAGGACGCAAAAGTATTCTTAGGAGGACAGCTGGCCGCAGGTAAGAACCACAGTGCAGCGTGTGGCAAGGATGACTGTCCCTTGTGCCACTTCTTCATTATAGGGCAATTGGTGAAGTTGAGGATAATATTAAGGGGGAGATTGATGGTAAGGTTGTGGATGTGTTTGAAGGTTACCTCAGGGTGAAGAGTGGGCTGGACTGCTCACTTTAAACCTTATCATTTACAGCCACATGTTGAGGTGAGGTTGGTGTATTATGTAAATGTGGTCACAGGTGAGGTTGTATCATGTAGATGTGGTTATAGGTGAGGTTGATGTATTATGTAGATGTGGTCACAGATGAGGTTGTATGATGTAGTTGTGGTTATAGGTAAGGTTGATGTATAATGTAAGTGAGGTTGATGTGTGATGTAGATGAGGTTTCAGGTGTGGTTGATGTATGATGGTGAGGTTGATGTAGATGAAGTTTTAGGTAAGGTTGTATGATGTAGCTGAGGTTACTGGTTAGGTTGATTTAGGTACGTGAGGTTACAGTTGAGGTAGATGTATGATGTAGATGAGGTTTTATCATGTAAATGAGATTACAGGTGAGGTTGATGTATGATGTAGATGGTTACAGGTGAGCTTGATGTATGATGTAAATGAGGTTACAGGAAAGGTTGACGATCTAGATGAGGTTACAGGTGAAGTTGATACACAATGTAGATGAGATCAGAAGTGAGGTTGTTGTATAATGTAGATGAGGTTGATGTATGATGTACATGAGGTTAGTGAGGTTAATGTATGATGTAGATAAGTATACTGGTGAGGTTGTTGTATGATGTAGATGAAGTTACTAGTGAGGGTGAATGTATGATGTATAGGAGGTTACATGTGAGGTTGATGTATGATATAGATGAGGTTACAGGTGAGGTTGATGTATGATATAGATGAGGTTACTAGTGAGGGTGATGTATGATATAGAAGAGGTTACTGGTGAGGTTGTACGTAGATGAAGTTACTGGTGAGGTTGATATATGATACAGACGAGGTTACTAATGAGGTTTATGTATGATGTAGATGGTTATTGGTGAAGTTGATGTATGATGATGAGTATACTGGTGAGGTTGATGTATGATGTAGATGAAGTTACTGGTGAGGTTGATGTACGATGATGGGGTTATGGGTGAGGTTGACATGTGATGTAGATCAGGATACTGTGGGGTTGATGAATGTAGGAAGTTACGGATGAGGTTGATGTATGATATAGATGAAGTTACGGATGAGGTTGATGTATAATGTAGATGAAGTTACGGATGAGGTTGATGTATGATGTAGATGAAGTTACGGATGAGGTTGATGTATGATGTAGATCAGGATACTGGTGAGTTTGGTGGTTGTAGATGAACCTATGGGCGAGGTCGAGGTTGATGTATGATGTAGATGAGATTACGTGTGAGGTTGATGTATGATGTAGAGATGAGAGTACTCGTGAGGTTGATGGATGTAGATGAAGCTACAGGTGAGGTTGATGTGTGACGTAGGTGAGGTTACGGGTGAGGTTGATGTACGATGTAGATGAGGTTGATAATGTACCTGGGTGAACATACCCCCCCCCCCCCTCCGCCTCCCTAGCTAAGCCATTCTAACCCTTCCCTCAGTCTCTGAAGTTTGGTAAGGCTTCCATCAGATGTCTTAGTCTCCTGAATGTTTCGGTAATTGGAAGCCAATATTTCTGTAAATCATCATATATTATGTATCACTATTATGCTTTATTAGTGCAGGGTGAATAGCAAATGCTCTAAATAGTGTTCCACCGGTCTAAATCATTTACACCAGGAATAAGGTCAGTGGTATACGTTTGTAGGTCATCCAGAAGATATGGCAGCGGTGGCCATCAACTGGAATTGTACTAGTTATGGTCGTGTATGGCGGCCATCTTCCTAGTCCGGCCTCGTCTAGTCTGTGGGTCGCCGGCAACAGTTCGAACCCTATATCGTGAGTTGGCTCTTATGGCTTTATTAAAGCCAGTCAACCACCAGAGTTGATAGTGAAAGGCCTTCTACATTAATTTGTAACCAATGGTCGAAATAATACAAATTCTTTTAGGTGTTCACGATCATCCCAATGACCATGAACCATTAATCCACCTGCAGTCCTAGAACCGTTCTTGTATCTGACACTAATCCGGATTTGTAGGATTGAAATCCGCGTTGGCTCAGGAACGCCGTCTCCATCCAGCTGATTCACTCTCTAGAACGTAAACAAACCCTCGTGGGGCGTTGCAAATTTGACAGGGAGTTCAATAAACCCCAACACTGCTGGTGCTCGGGGCCAGACCAGTGATAGCTGGCTGAGCTGTATATACACACGACACAGTCAGGGTCATTACCAGTGCTGAGGAGGCGAGGACAACAAGGTGACGAGCAAGGGCGCGTGGAGGGTGACGAGCACTGCGGTACGACTGGTGGTAACCACACCCTTGGCCCCGCACTGGCGCCAGGCTACTGACTGCAAGGAAAGGGCTGAGTCATGGACGACCTCACAGTTCGAGTGTGATCACCACCACAGGCTGAGCTGCTCCCTCAGTCGTCCCTCAGTCCATGACTGCCATCTTGTGTCGCAGGTGGTAAGTAGATTATACAATAGTTTATCATTTTGACGACTGTTTAACATGGTAAAGGATATGGGTGGTTGTTCCAGTTGATTGATTTTCATGAAAGTGTTTCCACCCGGCCCCTAATACTGGACACTTGGTATTGAGCTGTTTCAACCCATAAGTTCCTTAAATTTCAAAGCCTTGCCCAGTTTTTAGGGACTTCATTTTGTGGCATTTGGATGGAAAGCCTAGTAAAGGACTCCTCATAATTAGCAGCAATTATTTAGACTAAGGGAGGATGATTTTGAAGTCTCATCATATGGTAATGCAAATTTGTTGTAGGAAGAGTTATGATTTTTGATAATGTGGGATGAAAGCAAGAGAAGTTCTGGAAATGAATGGAACCTTTGACAACCTTACTTAATTTTTCACAGCAGTGTAAACTTACCTGGCGCTGTCATTTCAAATAATGCCAATATTATGGTGTCGAACTTATTCATTTGCTTGGAGTGTTGTTTGACAACTTATCACTGTTTAGTTTCTCCAGCCACTTGTAGCCAGTGTGGTAGAAGGAAGACAACGACAATATTTTGGTACATGTCAGCTTCAAGTCTAGGCCCTAAGGTGAAATTAGGTGAGGTTTTCAAGGATTTTGATTTTTAGTTAATTGCGTTTATTCCACATTTTCCCCAATAATTATGTCTGTCTTTCTTAATCAAGGCCATCCTATTAATGATATATATAAATATATATATATATATATATATATATATATATATATATATATATATATATATATATATATGTATTTTATTTATTTATTTTGCTTTGTCGCTGTCTCCCGCGTTTGCGAGGTAGCGCAAGGAAACAGACGAAACAAATGGCCCAACCCACCCCCATACACATGTATATACATACACGTCCACACACGCAAATATACATACCTACACAGCATTCCATGGTTTACCCCAGACGCTTCACATGCCCTGATTCAATCCACTGACAGCACATCAACGCCGGTATACCACATCGATCCAATTCACTCTATTCCTTGCCCTCCTTTCACCCTCCTGCATGTTCAGGCCCCGATCACACAAAATCTTTTTCACTCCATCTTTCCACCTCCAATTTAGTCTGCCACTTCTCCTCGTTCCCTCCACCTCCGACATATATATCCTCTTGGTCAATCTTTCCTCACTCATTCTCTCCATGTGCCCATACCATTTCAAAACACCCTCTTCTGCTCTCTCAACCACGCTCTTTTTATTTCCACACATCTCTCTTACCCTTACGTTACTTACTCGGTCAAACCACCTCACACCACACATTGTCCTCAAACATCTCATTTCCAGCACAACCATCCTCCTGCGCACAACTCTATCCATAGCCCACACCTCGCAACCATACAACACTGTTGGAACCACTATTCCTTCAAACATACCCATTTTTGCTTTCCGAGATAATGTTCTCGATTTCCACACATTCTTCAAGGCTCCCAGAATTTTCGCCCCCTCCCCCACCCTATGATCCACTTCCGCTTCCATGGTTCCATCCGCTGCCAGATCCACTCCCAGATATCTAAAACACTTTACTTCCTCCAGTTTTTCTCCATTCAAACTTACCTCCCAATTGACTTGACCCTCAACCCTACTGTACCTAATTACCTTGCTCTTATTCACATTTACTCTTAACTTTCTTCTTTCACACACTTTACCAAACTCAGTCACCAGCTTCTGCAGTTTCTCACATGAATCAGCCACCAGCGCTGTATCATCAGCGAACAACAACTGACTCATTTCCCAAGCTCTCTCATCCCCAACAGACTTCATACTTGCCCCTCTTTCCAAAACTCTTGCATTCACCTCCCTAACAACCCCATCCATAAACAAATTAAAGAACCATTGAGACATCACACACCCCTGTCGCAAACCTACATTCACTGAGAACCAATCACTTTCCTCTCTTCCGACACGTACACATGCCTTACATCCTCGATAAAAACTTTTCACTGCTTCTAACAACTTGCCTCCCACACCATATATTCTTAATACCTTTCACAAAGCATCTCTATCAACTCTATCATATGCCTTCTCCAGATCCATAAATGCTACATACAAATCCATTTGCTTTTCTAGGTATTTCTCACATACATTCTTCAAAGCAAACACCTGATCCACACATCCTCTACCACTTCTGAAACCACACTGCTCTTCCCCAATCTGATGCTCTGTACATGCCTTCACCCTCTCAATCAATACCCTCCCATATAATTTACCAGGAATACTCAACAAACTTATACCTCTGTAATTTGAGCACTCACTCTTATCCCCTTTGCCTTTGTACAATGGCACTATGCACGCATTCCGCCAATCCTCAGGCACCTCACCATGAGTCATACATACATTAAATAACCTTACCAACCAGTCAGTGATACAGTCACCCGATTTTTTAATAAATTCCACTGTCATACCATCCAAACCTGCTGCCTTGCCGGCTTTCATCTTCCGCAAAGCTTTTACTACCTCTTCTCTATTTACCAAATCATTATCCCTAACCCTCTCACTTTGCACACCACCTCGACCAAAACACCCTATATCTGCCACTCTATCATCAAACACATTCAACAAACATTCAAAATACTCACTCCATCTCCTTCTCACATCACCACTACTTGTTATCACCTCCCCATTTGCGCCCTTCACTGAAGTTCCCATTTGCTCCCTTGTCTTACGCACTTTATTTACCTCCTTCCAGAACATCTTTTTATTCTCCCTAAAATTTAATGATACTCTCTCACCCCAACTCTCATTTGCCCTCTTTTTCACCTCTTGCACCTTTCTCTTGACCTCCTGTCTCTTTCTTTTATACATCTCCCACTCAATTGCATTTTTTCCATGCAAAAATCATCCAAATGCCTCTCTCTTATCTTTCACTAATAATCTTACTTCTTCATCCCACCACTCACTACCCTTTCTAATCAACCCACCTCCCACTCTTCTCATGCCACAAGCATCTTTTCCGCAATCCATCACTGATTCCCTAAATACATCCCATTCCTCCCCCACTCCCCTTACTTCCATTGTTCTCACCTTTTTTCATTCTGTACTCAGTCTCTCCTGGTACTTCCTCACACAAGTCTCCTTCCCAAGCTCACTAACTCTCACCACCCTCTTCACCCCAACATTCACTCTTCTTTTCTGAAAACCCATACAAATCTTCACCTTAGCCTCCACAAGATAATTATCAGACATCCCTTCAGTTGCACCTCTCAGCACATTAACATCCAAAAGTCTCTCTTTCGCGCGCCTGTCAATTAACACGTAATCCAATAACGCTCTCTGGCCATCTCTCCTACTTACATACGTATACTTATGTATATCTCGCTTTTTAAACCAGGTATTCCCAATCACCAGTCCTTTTACAGCACATAAATCTACAAGCTCTGCACCATTTCCATTTACAACACTGAACACCCCATGTATACCAATTATTCCCTCAACTGCCACATTACTCACCTTTGCATTCAAATCACCCATCACTATAACCCGGTCTCGTGCATCAAAACCACTAACACAATCATTCAGCTGCTCCCAAAACACTTGCCTCTCATGATCTTTCTTCTCATGCCCAGGTGCATATGCACCAATAATCACCCATCTCTCTCCATCAACTTTCAGTTTTACCCATATTACTCGAGAATTTACTTTCTTACATTCTATCACATACTCCCAGAACTCCTGTTTCAGGAGTATTGCTACTCCTTCCCTTGCTCTTGTCCTCTCACTAACCCCTGACTTTACTCCCAAGACATTCCCAAACCACTCTTCCCCTTTACCCTTGAGCTTCGTTTCACTCAGAGCCAAAACATCCATGTTCCTTTCCTCAAACATACTACCTATCTCTCCTTTTTTCACATCTTGGTTACATCCACACACATTTAGACACCCCAGTCTGAGCCTTCGAGGAGAATGAGCTCTCCCCGCGTGACTCCTTCTTCTGTTTCCCATTTTAGAAAGTTAAAATATACAAGAAGGGGAGGATTTCTGGCCCCTCGCTCCCGTCCCCTCTAGTTGCCTTGTACGACACGCGAGGAATGCGTGGGAAGTATTCTTTCACCCCTGTCCCCAGGGATAATATATATATATATATATATATATATATATATATATATATATATATATATATATATATATATATATATATATATATCTTTTCTTTCAAACTATTTGCCATTTCCCGCATTAGCGAGGTAGCGTTAAGAACAGAGGACTGGGCCTTTGAGGGAATACCCTCACCTGGCCCAATTCTCTGTTCCTTCTTTTGGAAAATTAAAAAAAGACGAGAGGGGAGGATTTCCAGTCCCCCGCTCCCTCCCCTTTTAGTCGCCTTCTACGACACGCAGGGAATACGTGGGAAGTATTCTTTCTCCCCTATCCCCAGGGAATATATATATATATATATATATATATATATATATATATATATATATATATATATATATGGATCTGGAGAAGGCATATGATAGAGTTGATAGAGATGCTCTGTGGAAGGTATTAAGAATATATGGTGTGGGAGGAAAGTTGTTAGAAGCAGTGAAAAGTTTTTATCAAGGATGTAAGGCATGTGTACGTGTAGGAAGAGAGGAAAGTGATTGGTTCTCAGTGAATGTAGATTTGCGGCAGGGATGTGTGATGTCTCCATGGTTCTTTAATTTGTTTATGGATGGGGTTGTTAGGGAGGTGAATGCAAGAGTTTTGGAAAGAGGGGCAAGTATGAAGTCTGTTGGGGATGAGAGAGCTTGGGAAGTGAGTCAGTTGTTGTTCGCTGATGATACAGCGCTGGTGGCTGATTCATGTGAGAAACTGCAGAAGCTGGTGACTGAGTTTGGTAAAGTGTGTGAAAGAAGAAAGTTAAGAGTAAATGTGAATAAGAGCAAGGTTATTAGGTACAGTAGGGTTGAGGGTCAAGTCAATTGGGAGTAAGTTTGAATGGAGAAAAACTGGAGGAAGTGAAGTGTTTTAGATATCTGGGAGTGGATCTGGCAACGTATGGAACCATGGAAGCGCAAGTGGATCATAGGGTGGGGGAGGGGGCGAAAATTCTGGGAGCCTTGAAGAATGTGTGGAAGTCGAGAACATTATCTCGGAAAGCAAAAATGAGTATGTTTGAAGGAATAGTGGTTCCAACAATGTTGTATGGTTGCGAGGCGTGGGCTATTGATAGAGTTGTGCGCAGGAGGATGGATGTGCTGGAAATGAGATGTTTGAGGACAATGTGTGGTGTGAGGTGGTTTGATCGAGTAAGTAACGTAAGGGTAAGAGAGATGTGTGGAAATAAAAAGAGCGTGGTTGAGAGAGCAGAAGAGGGTGTTTTGAAGTGGTTTGGGCACATGGAGAGAATGAGTGAGGAAAGATTGACCAAGAGGATATATGTGTCGGAGGTGGAGGGAACAAGGAGAAGAGGGAGACCAAATTGGAGGTGGAAAGATGGAGTGAAAAAGATTTTGTGTGATCGGGGCCTGAACATGCAGGAGGGTGAAAGGAGGGCAAGGAATAGAGTGAATTGGAGCGATGTGGTATACCGGGGTTGACGTGCTGTCAGTGGATTGAATCGGGGCATGTGAAGCATCTGGGGTAAACCATGGAAAGCTGTGTAGGTATGTGTATTTTGCGTGTGTGGACGTATGTATATACATGTGTATGGGGGTGGGTTGGGCCATTTCTTTCGTCTGTTTCCTTGCGCTACCTCGCAAACGCGGGAGACAGCGACAAAGCAAAAAAAAAAATATATATATATATATATATATATATATATATATATATATTTTTTTTTATACCTCGTCGCTGTCTCCCGCGTTTGCGAGGTAGCGCAAGGAAACAGACGAAAGAAATGGCCCAACCCCCCCCCCCATACACATGTACATACACACGTCCACACACGCAAATATACATACCTACACAGCTTTCCATGGTTTACCCCGGACGCTTCACATGCCTTGATTCAATCCACTGACAGCACGTCAACCCCTGTATACCACATCGCTCCAATTCACTCTATTCCTTGCCCTCCTTTCACCCTCCTGCATGTTCAGGCCCCGATCACACAAAATCCTTTTCACTCCATCTTTCCACCTCCAATTTGGTCTCCCTCTTCTCCTCGTTGCCTCCACCTCCGACACATATATCCTCTTGGTCAATCTTTCCTCACTCATTCTCTCCATGTGCCCAAACCACTTCAAAACACCCTCTTCTGCTCTCTCAACCACGCTCTTTTTATTTCCACACATCTCTCTTACCCTTACGTTACTTACTCGATCAAACCACCTCACACCACACATTGTCCTCAAACATCTCATTTCCAGCACATCCATCCTCCTGCGCACAACTCAATCCATAGCCCACGCCTCGCAACCATACAACATTGTTGGAACCACTATTCCTTCAAACATACCATTTTTGCTTAACATACCCATTTTTGCTTTCCGGGATAATGTTCTCGACTTCCACACATTTTTCAAGGCTCCCAAAATTTTCGCCCCCTCCCCCACCCTATGATCCACTTCCGCTTCCATGGTTCCATCCGCTGACAGATCCACTCCCAGATATCTAAAACACTTCACTTCCTCCAGTTTATCTCCATTCAAACTCACCTCCCAATTGACTTGACCCTCAACCCTACTGTACCTAATAACCTTGCTCTTATTCACATTTACTCTTAACTTTCTTCTTCCACACACTTTACCAAACTCCGTCACCAGCTTCTGCAGTTTCTCACATGAATCCGCCACCAGCTCTGTATCATCAGCGAACAACAACTGACTCACTTCCCAAGCTCTCTCATCCCCAACAGACTTCATACTTGCCCCTCTTTCCAAGACTCTTGCATTTACCTCCCTAACAACCCCATCCATAAACAAATTAAACAACCATTGAGACATCACACACCCCTGCCGCAAACCTACATTCACTGAGAACCAATCACTTTCCTCTCTTCCTACACATACACATGCCTTACATCCTCGATAAAAACTTTTCACTGCTTCTAACAACTTGCCTCCCACACCATATATTCTTAATACCTTCCACAGAGCATCTCTATCAACTCTATCATATGCCTTCTCCAGATCCATAAATGCTACATACAAATCCATTTGCTTTTCTAAGTATTTCTCACATACATTCTTCAAAGCAAACACCTGATCCACACATCCTCTACCACTTCTGAAACCACACTGCTCTTCCCCAATCTGATGCTCTGTACATGCCTTCACCCTCTCAATCAATACCCTCCCATATAATTTACCAGGAATACTCAACAAACTTATACCTCTGTAATTTGAGCACTCACTCTTATCCCCTTTGCCTTTGTACAATGGCACTATGCACGCATTCCGCCAATCCTCAGGCCCTCACCATGAGTCATACATACATTAAATAACCTTACCAACCAGTCAACAATACAGTCACCCCCTTTTTTTATAAATTCCACTGCAATACCATCCAAACCTGCTGCCTTGCCAGCTTTCATCTTCCGCAAAGCTTTTACTACCTCTTCTCTGTTTACCAAATCATTTTCCCTAACCCTCTCACTTTGCACACCACCTCGACCCAAACACCCTATATCTGCCACTCTGTCATCAGACACATTCAACAAACCTTCAAAATACTCATTCCATCTCCTTCTCACATCACCACTACTTGTTATCACCTCCCCATTTACGCCCTTCACTGAAGTTCCCATTTGCTCCCTTGTCTTACGCACCCTATTTACCTCCTTCCAGAACATCTTTTTATTCTCCCTAAAATTTACTGATAGTCTCTCACCCCAACTCTCATTTGCCCTTTTTTTCACCTCTTGCACCTTTCTCTTGACCTCTTGTCTCTCTCTCTCTCTCTCTCTCTATATATATATATATATATATATATATATATATATATATATATATATATACATATACATACACATATATATATATATATATATATATATATATATATATATATATATATATATATATATATATATATATATATATATATGTATATATATATTTTTTTTTTTTTTTTTTTGCTTTGTCGCTGTCTCCCGCGTTTGCGAGGTAGCGCAAGGAAACAGACGAAAGAAATGGCCCAACCCACCCCCATACACATGTATATACATACGTCCACACACGCAAATATACATACCTACACAGCTTTCCATGGTTTACCCCAGACGCTTCACATGCCCTGATTCAATCCACTGACAGCACGTCAACCCCGGTATACCACATCGCTCCAATTCACTCTATTCCTTGCCCTCCTTTCACCCTCCTGCATGTTCAGGCCCCAATCACACAAAATCTTTTTCACTCCATCTTTCCACCTCCAATTTGGTCTCCCTCTTCTCCTCGTTCCCTCCACCTCCGACACATATATCCTCTTGGTCAATCTTTCCTCACTCATTCTCTCCATGTGCCCAAACCATTTCAAAACACCCTCTTCTGCTCTCTCAACCACGCTCTTTTTATTTCCACACATCTCTCTTACCCTTACGTTACTTACTCGATCAAACCACCTCACACCACACATTGTCCTCAAACATCTCATTTCCAGCACATCCATCCTCCTGCGCACCACTCTATCCATAGCCCACGCCTCGCAACCATACAACATTGTTGGAACCACTATTCCTTCAAACATAGCCATTTTTGCTTTCCGAGATAATGTTCTTGACTTCCACACATTCTTCAAGGCTCCCAGAATTTTCGCCCCCTCCCCCATCCTATGATCCACTTCCGCTTCCATGGTTCCATCCGCTGCCAGATCCACTCCCAGATATCTAAAACACTTTACTTCCTCCAGTTTTTCTCCATTCAAACTCACCTCCCAATTGACTTGACCCTCAACCCTACTGTACCTAATAACCTTGCTCTTATTCACATTTACTCTTAACTTTCTTCTTTCACACACTTTACCAAACTCAGTCACCAGCTTCTGCAGTTTCTCACATGAATCAGCCACCAGCGCTGTATCATCAGCGAACAACAACTGACTCACTTCCCAAGCTCTCTCATCCCCAACAGACTTCATACTTACCCCTCTTTCCAAAACTCTTGCATTCACCTCCCTAACAACCCCATCCATAAAGAAATTAAACAACCATGGAGACATCACACACCCCTGCCGCAAACCTACATTCACTGAGAACCAATCACTTTCCTCTCTTCCTACACGTACACATGCCTTACATCCTCGATAAAAACTTTTCACTGCTTCTAACAACTTGCCTCCCACACCATATATTCTTAATACCTTCCACAGAGCATCTCTATCAACTCTATCATATGCCTTCTCCAGATCCATAAATGCTACATACAAATCCATTTGCTTTTCTAAGTATTTCTCACATACATTCTTCAAAGCAAACGCCTGATCCACACATCCTCTACCACTTCTGAAACCACACTGCTCTTCCCCAATCTGATGCTCTGTACATGCCTTCACCCTCTCAATCAATACCCTCCCATATAATTTACCAGGAATACTCAACAAACTTATACCTCTGTAATTGGAGCACTCACTCTTATCCTCTTTCCCTTTGTACAATGGCACTATGCACGCATTCCGCCAATCCTCAGGCACCTCACCATGAGTCATACATACATTAAATATCCTTACCAACCAGTCAACAATACAGTCACCCCCTTTTTTAATAAATTCCACTGCAATACCATCCAAACCTGCTGCCTTGCCGGCTTTCATCTTCCGCAAAGCTTTTACTACCTCTTCTCTGTTTACCAAATCATTTTCCCTAACCCACTTTGCACACCACCTCGACCAAAACTCCCTATATCTGCCACTCTATCATCAAACACATTCAACAAACCTTCAAAATACTCACTCCATCTCCTTCTCACATCACCACTACTTGTTATCACCTCCCCATTTGCGCCCTTCACTGAAGTTCCCCTTTGCTCCCTTGTCTTACGCACTTTATTTACCTCCTTCCAGAACATCTTTTTATTCTCCCTAAAATTTAATGATACTCTCTCACCCCATCTCTCATTTGCCCTTTTTTTCACCTCTTGCACCTTTCTCTTGACCTCCTGTCTCTTTCTTTTATACATCTCCCACTCAATTGCATTTTTTCCCTGCAAAAATCGTCCAAATGCCTCTCTCTTCTCTTTCACTAATAATCTTACTTCTTCATCCCACCACTCACTACCCTTTCTAATCAATCCATCTCCCACTCTTCTCATGCCACAAGCATCTTTTGCGCAATCCATCACTGATTCCCTAAATACATCCCATTCCTCCCCCACTCCCCTTACTTCCATTGTTCTCACCTTTTTCCATTCTGTACTCAGTCTCTCCTGGTACTTCCTCACACAAGCCTCCTTCCCATGCTCACTTACTCTCACCACCCTCTTCACCCCAACATTCACTCTTCTTTTCTGAAAACCCATACAAATCTTCACCTTAGCCTCCACAAGATAATGATCAGACATCCCTCCAGTTGCACCTCTCAGCACATTAACATCCAAAAGTCTCTCTTTCGCACGCCTGTCAATTAACACGTAATCCAATAACGCTCTCTGGCCATCTCTCCTACTTACATAAGTATACTTATGTATATCTCGCTTTTTAAACCAGGTATTCCCAATCATCAGTCCTTTTTCAGCACATAAATCTACAAGCTCTTCACCATTTCCATTTACAACACTGAACACCCCATGTATACCAATTATTCCCTCAACTGCCACATTACTCACCTTTGCATTCAAATCACCCATCACTATAACCCGGTCTCGTGCATCAAAACCACTAACACACTCATTCAGCTGCTCCCAAAACACTTGCCTCTCATGATCTTTCTTCTCATGCCCAGGTGCATATGCACCAATAATCACCCATCTCTCTCCATCAACTTTCAGTTTTACCCATATTAATCGAGAATTTACTTTCTTACATTCTATCACATACTCCCACAACTCCTGTTTCAGGAGTATTGCTACTCCTTCCCTTGCTCTTGTCTTCTCACTAACCCCTGACTTTACTCCCAAGACCTTCCCAAACCACTCTTCCCCTTTACCCTTTAGCTTCGTTTCACTCAGAGCCAAAACATCCAGGTTCCTTTCCTCAAACATATTACCTATCTCTCCTTTTATCACATCTTGGTTACATCCACACACATTTAGGCACCCCAATCTGAGCCTTCGAGGAGGATGAGCACTCCCCGCGTGACTCCTTCTTCTGTTTCCCATTTTAGAAAGTTAAAAAAAGTACAAGGAGGGGAGGATTTATATTATTTATTATTTATTTATTTTGCTTTGTCGCTGTATCCCACGTTAGCGAGGTAGCGCAAGGAAACAGACGAAAGAATGGCCTAACCCGCCCACATACACATGTATATACATACACGTCCACACATGCAAATGTACATACCTATACATCTCAATGTACACATATATATACACACACAGACATATACATATATACACATGTACATAATTCATACTGTCTGCCTTTATTTGTTCCCATTGCCATCCCGCCACACATGGAATAACAATCCCCTCCCCCATCATGTGTGCGAGGTAGCGCTAGGAAAAGACACCAAAGGCCCCATTCGTTCACACTCAGTCTCTAGCTGTCATGTAATAATGCACCAAAACCACAGCTCCCTTTCCACATCCAGGCCCCACACAACTTTCCATGGTTTACCCCAGACGTTTCACATGCCCTGGTTCAATCCATTGACAGCACGTCAACCCCGGTATACCACATTGTTCCAATTCACTCTATTCCTTGCATGCCTTTCACCCTCCTGCATGTTTAGGCCCCGATCACTCAAAATCTTTTTCACTCCATCTTTGCACCTAAAATTTGGTCTCCCACTTCTCCTCGTTCCCTCCACCTCTGGCACATATATCCTCTTGGTCAATCTTTCCTTACTCATTCTCTCCATGTGACCAAACCATTTCAAAACACCCTCTTCTGCTCTCTCAACCACACTCTTTTTATTTCCACACATCTCTCTTACCCTTACATTACTCACTCGATCAAACCACCTCACACCACATATTGTCCTCAAACATCTCATTTCCAGCACATCCACCCTCCTGCGCACTACTCTATCCATAGCCCACGGCTCGCAACCATACAACATTGTTGGAACCACTATTCCTTCAAACATAGCCATTTTTGCTTTCCGAGATAATGTTCTCGACTTCCAAACATTCTTCAAGGCTCCCAGAATTTTCGACCTCTACCCCCACCCTATGATTCACTTCCGCTTCCATGGTTTCGTCCGCTGCCAGATCCACTCCCAGATATCTAAAACACTTTACTTCCTCCAGTTTTTCTCCATTCAAACTCACCTCCCAATTGACTTGACCCTCAACCCTACTGTACTGAATAACCTTGCTCTTAATCCCATTTACTCTTGACTTTCTTCTTTCACACACTTTACCAAACTCAGTCACTAGCTTCTGCAGTTTCTTACATGAATCAGCCACCATCGCTGTATCATCAGCGAACAACAACTGACTCACTTCCCAAGCTCTCTCATCCCCAACAGACTTCATACTTGCCCCTCTTTCCAAAACTCTTGCATTCACCTCCCTAACAACCCCATCCATAAACAAATTAAACAACCATGGAGACATCACACACCCCTGCCGCAAACCTACATTCACTGAGAAGCAATCACTTTCCTCTCTTCCTACACGTACACATGCCTTACATCCTCGATAAAAACATTTCACTGCTTCTAACGACTTGCCTCCCACACCATATATTCTTAAAACCTTCCGGAGAGCATCTCTATCAACTCTATCATATGCCTTCTCCAGATCCATAAATGCTACATATACATCAATTTGTTTTTCTAAGTATTTCTCACATACATTCTTCAAAGCAAACACCTGATCCACACATCCTCTACCACTTCTGAAACCACACTGCTCTTCCCCAATCTGATGCTCTGTACATGCCTTCACCCTCTCAATCAATACCCTCCCATATAATTTACCAGGAATACTCAACAAACTTATACCTCTGTAATTTGAGCACTCACTCTTATCCCCTTTGCCTTTGTACAATGGCACTATGCAAGCATTTCGCCAATCCTCAGGCACCTCACCATGAATCATACATGCATTAAATAACCTTACCAACCAGTCAACAATACAGTCACCCTCTTTTTTCATAGATTCCACTGCAATACCATCCAAACCTGCTGCCTTGCCGGCTTTCATCTTCCGTAAAGCTTTTACTACCTCTTCTCTATTTACCAAATCATTTTCCCTAATCCTCTTACTTTGCACACCACCTTGACCAAAACACCCTATATCTGCCACTCTCTCATCAAACACATTCAACAAACCTTCAAAATACTCACTCCATCTCCTTCTCACATCACCACTACTTGTTATCACCTCCCCATTAGCCCCCTTCACTGAAGTTCCCATTTGCTCCCTTGTCTTAGGCACATATATATATATATATATTTTTTTTTTTTTTTTTTTTTTTTTTTTTTTTTATACTTTGTCGCTGTCTCCCGCGTTTGCGAGGTAGCGCAAGGAAACAGACGAAAGAAATGGCCCAACCCCCCCCCCCATACACATGTACATACACACGTCCACACACGCAAATATACATACCTACACAGCTTTCCATGGTTTACCCCAGACGCTTCACATGCCTTGCTTCAATCCACTGACAGCACGTCAACCCCTGTATACCACATCGACTCCAATTCACTCTATTCCTTGCCCTCCTTTCACCCTCCTGCATGTTCAGGCCCCGATCACACAAAATCTTTTTCACTCCATCTTTCCACCTCCAATTTGGTCTCCCTCTTCTCCTCGTTCCCTCCACCTCCGACACATATATCCTCTTGGTCAATCTTCCTCACTCATTCTCTCCATGTGCCCAAACCATTTCAAAACACCCTCTTCTGCTCTCTCAACCACGCTCTTTTTATTTCCACACATCTCTCTTACCCTTACGTTACTTACTCGATCAAACCACCTCACACCACACATTGTCCTCAAACATCTCATTTCCAGCACATCCATCCTCCTGCGCACCACTCTATCCATAGCCCACGCCTCGCAACCATACAACATTGTTGGAACCACTATTCCTTCAAACATAGCCATTTTTGCTTTCCGAGATAATGTTCTTGACTTCCACACATTCTTCAAGGCTCCCAGAATTTTCGCCCCCTCCCCCATCCTATGATCCACTTCCGCTTCCATGGTTCCATCCGCTGCCAGATCCACTCCCAGATATCTAAAACACTTTACTTCCTCCAGTTTTTCTCCATTCAAACTTACCTCCCAATTGACTTGACCCTCAACTCTACTGTACCTAATAACCTTGCTCTTATTCACATTTACTCTTAACTTTCTTCTTTCACACACTTTACCAAACTCAGTCACCAGCTTCTGCAGTTTCTCACATGAATCAGCCACCAGCGATGTATCATCAGCGAACAACAACTGACTCACTTCCCAAGCTCTCTCATCCCCAACAGACTTCATACTTGCCCCTCTTTCCAAAACTCTTGCATTAACTCCCTAACAACCCCATCCATATACAAATTAAACAACCATGGAGACATCACACACCCCTGCCGCAAACCTACATTCACTGAGAACCAATCACTTTCCTCTCTTCCTACACATACACATGCCTTACATCCTCGATAAAAACTTTTCACTGCTTCTAACAACTTGCCTCCCACACCATATATTCTTAATACCTTCCACAGAGCATCTCTATCAACTCTATCATATGCCTTCTCCAGATCCATAAATGCTACATACAAATCCATTTGCTTTTCTAAGTATTTCTCACATACATTCTTCAAAGCAAACACCTGATCCACACATCCTCTACCACTTCTGAAACCACACTGCTCTTCCCCAATCTGATGCTCTGTACTTGCCTTCACCCTCTCAATCAATACCCTCCCACATAATTTACCAGGAATACTCAACAAACTTATACCTCTGTAATTTGAGCACTCACTCTTATCCCCTTTGCCTTTGTACAATGGCACTATGCACGCATTCCGCCGATCCTCAGGCACCTCACCATGAGTCATACATACATTAAATATCCTTACCAACCAGTCAATAATACAGTCACCCCCTTTTTTAATAAATTCCACTGCAATACCATCCAAACCTGCTGCCTTGCCGGCTTTCATCTTCCGCAAAGCTTTTACTACCTCTTCTCTGTTTACCAAATCATTTTCCCTAACCCTCTCACTTTGCACACCACCTCGACCAAGACACCCTATATCTGCCACTCTATCATCAAACACATTCAACAAACCTTCAAAATACTCACTCCATCTCCTTCTCACATCCCCACTACTTGTTATCATCTCCCCATTTGCGCCCTTCACTGAAGTTCCCATTTGCTCCCTTGTCTTACGCACTTTATTTACCTCCTTCCAGAACATCTTTTTATTCTCCCTAAAATTTAATGATACTCTCTCACCCCAACTCTCATTTGCCCTCTTTTTCACCTCTTGCACCTTTCTCTTGACCTCCTGTCTCTTTATTTTATACATCTCCCACTCAATTGCATTTTTTCCCTGCAAAAATCATCCAAATGCCTGTCTCTTCTCTTTCACTAATAATCTTACTTCTTCATCCCACCACTCACTACCCTTTCTAATCAACCCACCTCCCACTCTTCTCATGCCACAAGCATCTTTTGCGCAATCCATCACTGATTCCCTAAATACATCCCATTCCTCTCCCACTCCCCTTACTTCCATTGTTCTCACCTTTTTCCATTCTGTACTCAGTCTCTCCTGGTACTTCCTCACACGTCTCCTTCCCAAGCTCACTTACTCTCACCACCCTCTTCACCCCAACATTCACTCTTCTTTTCTGAAAACCCATACAAATCTTCACCTTAGCCTCCACAAGATAATGATCAGACATCCCTTCAGTTGCACCTCTCAGCACATTAACATCCAAAAGTCTCTCTTTCGCGCGCCTGTCAATTAACACGTAATCCAATAACGCTCTCTGGCCATCTCTCCTACTTACATACGTATACTTATGTATATCTCGCTTTTTAAACCAGGTATTCCCAATCACCAGTCCTTTTACAGCACATAAATCTACAAGCTCTTCACCATTTCCATTTACAACACTGAACACCCCATGTATACCAATTATTCCCTCAACTGCCACATTACTCACCTTTGCATTCAAATCACCCATCACCATAACCCGGTCTCGTGCATAAAAACCACTAACACACTCATTCAGCTGCTCCCAAAACACTTGCCTCTCATGATCTTTCTTCTCATGCCCAGGTGCATATGCACCAATAAATACCCATCTCTCTCCATCAACTTTCAGTTTTACCCATATTACTCGAGAATTTACTTTCTTACATTCTATCACATACTCCCAGAACTCCTGTTTCAGGAGTACTGCTACTCCTTCCCTTGCTCTTGTCCTCTCACTAACCCCTGACTTTACTCCCAAGACATTCCCAAACCACTCTTTCCCTTTACCCTTGAGCTTCGTTTCACTCAGAGCCAAAACATCCAGGTTCCTTTCCTCAAACATACTACCTATCTCTCCTTTTTTCACATCTTGGTTACATCCACACACATTTAGACACCCCAGTCTGAGCCTTCGAGGAGGATGAGCACTCTCCGCGTGACTCCTTCTTCTGTTTCCCATTTTAGAAAGTTAAGAAATACAAGGAGGGGAGGATTTCTGGCCCCCTGCTCCCGTCCCCTCTAGTCGCCTTCTACGACACGCGAGGAATGTGTGGGAAGTATTCTTTCACCCCTATCCCCAGGGATAATATATATATATATACATATATATATATATATATACATACTCATACATACGCACATATACACACACACACACATATACATATATAAACATATGAAAAATGTAAGAAACAATTTAGAAAACTGAAACTTCTAGCTTGAAATGAAATGAAAAAGTGAATGTCACATAATGGGTCAACCTCTGGCTATGGAAAAGGGAAATGTATGATTTATTTACACAAACGTCAGTAGCAGTTCTCAGTGTTGTAAATGGAAATGGTGAAGAGCTTGTAGATTTATGTGCTGAAAAAGGACTGGTGATTGGGAATACCTGGTTTAAAAAGCGAGATATATATAAGTATACGTATGTAAGTAGGAGAGATGGCCAGAGAGCGTTATTGGATTACGTGTTAATTGACAGGCGCGCGAAAGAGAGACTTTTGGATGTTAATGTGCTGAGAGGTGCAACTGGAGGGATGTCTGATCATTATCTTGTGGAGGCTAAGGTGAAGATTTGTATGGGTTTTCAGAAAAGAAGAGTGAATGTTGGGGTGAAGAGGGTGGTGAGAGTAAGTGAGCTTGGGAAGGAGACTTGTGTGAGGAAGTACCAGGAGAGACTGAGTACAGAACGGAAAAAGGTGAGAATAATGGAAGTAAGGGGAGTGGGGGAGGAATGGGATGTATTTAGGGAATCAGTGATGGATTGCTCAAAAGATGCTTGTGGCATGAGATGAGTGGGAGGTGGGTTGATTAGAAAGGGTAGTGAGTGGTGGGATGAAGAAGTAAGATTATTAGTGAAAGAGAAGAGAGAGGCATTTGGACGATTTTTGCAGGGAAAAAATGCAATTGAGTGGGAGATGTATAAAAGAAAGAGACAGGAGGTCAAGAGAAAGGTGCAAGAGGTGAAGAAAAGGGCAAATGAGAGTTGGGGTGAGAGAGTATCATTAAGTTTTAGGGAGAATAAAAAGATGTTCTGGAAGGAGGTAAATAAAGTGCGTAAGACAAGGGAGCAAATGGGAACTTCAGTGAAGGGCGCAAATGGGGAGGTGATAACAAGTAGTGGTGATGTGAGAAGGAGATGGAGTGAGTATTTTGAAGGTTTGTTGAAGGTGTTTGATGATAGAGTGGCAGATATAGGGTGTTTTGGTCGAGGTGGTGTGCAAAGTGAGAGGGTTAGGGAAAATGATTTGGTAAACAGAGAAGAGGTAGTAAAAGCTTTGCGGAAGACGAAAGCTGGCAAGGTAGCAGGTTTGGATGGTATTTCAGTGGAATTTATTAAAAAAGGTGGTGACTGTATTATTGACTGGTTGGTAAGGTTATTTAATGTATGTATGACTCATGGTGAGGTGCCTGAGGATTGGCAGAATGCGTGCATATTGCCATTGTACAAAGGCAAAGGGGATAAGAGTGAGTGCTCAAATTACAGAGTTATAAGTTTGTTGAGTATTCCTGGTAAATTATATGGGAGGGTATTGATTTAGAGGGTGAAGGCATGTACAGAGCATGAGATTGGGGAAGAGCAGTGTGGTTTCAGAAGTGGTAGAGGATGTGTGGATCAGGTGTTTGCTTTGAAGAATGTATGTGAGAAATACTTAGAAAAGCAAATGGATTTGTATGTAGCATTTATGGATCTGGAGAAGGCATATGATAGAGTTGATAGAGATGCTCTGTGGAAGGTATTAAGAATATATGGTGTGGGAGGCAAGTTGTTAGAAGCAGTGAAAAGTTTTTATCGAGGATATAAGGCATGTGTACGTGTAGGAAGAGAGGAAAGTGATTGCTTCTCAGTGAATGTAGGTTTGCGGCAGGGGTGTGTGATGTCTCCATGGTTGTTTAATTTTTTTATGGATGGGGTTGTTAGGGAGGTAAATGCAAGAGTTTTGGAAAGAGGGGCAAGTATGAAGTCTGTTGGGGATGAGAGAGCTTGGGAAGTGAGTCAGTTGTTGTTCGCTGATGATACAGCGCTGGTGGCTGATTCATGTGAGAAACTGCAGAAGCTGATGACTGAGTTTGGTAAAGTGTGTGAAAGAAGAAAGTTAAGGGTAAATGTGAATAAGAGCAAGGTTATTAGGTACAGTAGGGTTGAGGGTCAAGTCAATTGGGAGGTAAGTTTGAATGGAGAAAAACTGGAGGAAGTAAAGTGTTTTAGATATCTGGGAGTGGATCTGGCAGCGGATGGAACCATGGAAGCGGAAGTAGATCATAGGGTGGGGGAGGGGGCAAAAATCGTGGGAGCCTTGAAGAATGTGTGGAAGTAGAGAACATTATCTCGGAAAGCAAAAATGGGTATGTTTGAAGGAATAGTGGTTCCAACAATGTTGTATGGTTGTGAGGCGTGGGCTATGGATAGAGTTGTGCGCAGGAGGATGGATGTGCTGGAAATGAGATGTTTGAGGACAATATGTGGTGTGAGGTGGTTTGATCGAGTAAGTAACGTAAGGGTAAGAGAGATGTGTGGAAATAAAAAGAGCGTGGTTGAGATAGCAGAAGAGGGTGTTTTGAAATGGTTTGGGCACATGGAGAGAATGAGTGAGGAAAGATTGACCAAGAGGATATATGTGTCGGAGGTGGAGGGAACGAGAAGAAGTGTGAGACCAAATTGGAGGTGGAAAGATGGAGTGAAAAAGATTTTGTGTGATCGGGGCCTGAACATGCAGGAGGGTGAAAGGAGGGCAAGGAATAGAGTGAATTGGATCAATGTGGTATACCGGGGTTGACGTGCTGTCAGTGGATTGAATCAGGGCATGTGAAGCATCTGGGGTAAACCATGGAAAGTTGTGTGGGGCCTGGATGTGGAAAGGGAGCTGTGGTTTCGTGCATTATTACATGACTGCTGGAGACTGAGTGTAAGCGAATGGGGCCTTTGTTGTCTTTTCCTGGCGCTGCCTCACGCACATGAGAGGGGAGGGGGATGTTATTCCGTGTGTGGCAGGGTGGCGATGGGGGTGAGTAGGGGCAGACAGTGTGAACTGTGTGCATGTGTGTATATGTGTGTGTCTGTGTGTGTATATATGTGTGTACGTTGGGATGTGTGGTTGTGTATGTTTGCGTGTGTGGATGTGTGTGTGTGTGCATGTGTGTGGGGGTGGGTTGGGCCATTTCTTTTGTCTGTTTCCTTGTGCTACCTTGCAGGCGCGGGAGACAGCGACAAAGCAAAATAGAATATATGTATGACAGCTAGAGACTGAGTGTGAATGAATGTGGCCTTTGTTGTCTTTTCCTTGTGCTACCTTGCGCACTTGCGGTGGAAGGGGTTGTCATTTCATGTGTGGCAGGGTGGCAGCGGGAATGAATAAGAGCAGACAGTATGAATTATGTACATTTGTATATATGTATATATCTGTGTGTATATATATATATGTATTCGTTGAGATGTATAGGTATGTATATGTGCTGTGTGTGGACGTGTATGGATATACATGTGTATGTGGGTGAGTTGGGCCATTCTTTTGTCTGTTTCCTGTGCTACCTCGCTAACACGGGAGACAGCAACAGAGTGTAATAAATAATAATAATTATATTTATTTTTTATTTTTTTTATTTTGCTTTATCGCTGTCTCCTGCGTTTGCGAGGTAGCGCAAGGAAACAGACGAAAGAAATGGCCTAACCCACCCACATACACATGTATATACATACATGTCCACACACGCAAATATGCATACCTATACATCTCAATGTATACATATATATACACACACAGACATATACATATATACACATGTACATAATTCATACTGTCTGCCTTTATTCATTCCCATCACCACCTCGCCACACATGGAATAGCAACCCCCTCCCCCCCTCATGTGTGCGAGGTAGTGCTAGAAAAAGACAACAAAGGCCCCATTCGTTCACACTCAGTCTCTAGCTGTCATGTAATAATGCACCGAAACCACAGCTCCCTTTCCACATCCAGGCCCCACAGAACTTTCCACGGTTTACCCCAGATGCTTCACATGCCCTGGTTCAATCCATTGACAGCACGTCGACCCTGGTATACCACATTGTTCCAATTCACACTATTCCTTGCATGCCTTTCACCCTCTTGCATGTTCAGGCCCCGATCACTCAAAATCTTTTTCACTGCATCTTTCCACCTCTAATTTGGTCTCCCACTTCTCCTTGTTCCCTCCACCTCTGACACATATATCCTCTTGATCAATCTTTCCTCACTCATTCTCTCTATGTGACCAAATCATATATATATTATTTATTTATTTATTTATACTCCTGAAACAGGAGTTGTGGGAGTATGTGATAGAGTGTAAGAAAGTAAATTCTCGATTAATATGGGTAAAACTGAAAGTTGATGGAGAGAGGTGGGTGATTATTGGTGCTTATGCACCTGGGCATGAGAAGAAAGATCAAGAGAGGCAAGTGTTTTGGGAGCAGCTGAATGAGTGTGTTAGTGGTTTTGATGCACGAGACCGGGTTATAGTGATGGGTGATTTGAATGCAAAGGTGAGTAATGTGGCAGTTGAGGGAATAATTGGTATACATGGGGTGTTCAGTGTTGTAAATGGAAATGGTGAAGAGCTTGTAGATTTATGTGCTGAAAAAGGACTGATGATTGGGAATACCTGGTTTAAAAAGCGAGATATACATAAGTATACTTATGTAAGTAGGAGAGATGGCCAGAGAGCGTTATTGGATTACGTGTTAATTGACAGGCATGCGAAAGAGAGACTTTTGGATGTTAATGTGCTGAGAGGTGCAACTGGAGGGATGTCTGATCATTATCTTGTGGAGGCTAAGGTGAAGATTTGTATGGATTTTCAGAAAAGAAGAGTGAATGTTGGGGTGAAGAGGGTGGTGAGAGTAAGTGAGCTTGAGAAGGAGACCTGTGTGAGGAAGTACCAGGAGAGACTGAGTACAGAATGGAAAAAGGTGAGAACAATGGAAGTAAGGGGAGTGGGGGAGGAATGGGATGTATTTAGGGAATCAGTGATGGATTGCGCAAAAGATGCTTGTGGCATGAGATGAGTGGGAGGTGGGTTGATTAGAAAGGGTAGTGAGTGGTGGGATGAAGAAGTAAGAGTATTAGTGAAAGAGAAGAGAGAGGCATTTGGACGATTTTTGCAGGGAAAAAATGCAATTGAGTGGGAGATGTATAAAAGAAAGAGACAGGAGGTCAAGAGAAAGGTGCAAGAGGTGAAAAAAAGGGCAAATGAGAGTTGGGGTGAGAGAGTATCATTAAATTTTAGGGAGAATAAAAAGATGTTCTGGAAGGAGGTAAATAAAGTGCGTAAGACAAGGGAGCAAATGGGAACTTCAGTGAAGGGCGCAAATGGGGAGGTGATAACAAGTAGTGGTGATGTGAGAAGGAGATGGAGTGAGTATTTCGAAGGTTTGTTGAATGTGTTTGATGATAGAGTGGCAGATATAGGGTGTTTTGGTCGAGGTGGTGTGCAAAGTGAGAGGGTTAGGGAAAATGATTTGGTAAACAGAGAATAGGTAGTGAAAGCTTTGCGGAAGATGAAAGCCGGCAAGGCAGCAGGTTTGGATGGTATTGCAGTGGAATTTATTAAAAAAGGGGGTGACTGTATTGTTGACTGGTTGGTAAGCTTATTTAATGTATGTATGACTCATGGTGAGGTGCCTGAAGATTGGCGGAATGCGTGTATAGTGCCATTGTACAAAGGCAAAGGGGATAAGAGTGAGTGCTCAAATTACAGAGGTATAAGTTTGTTGAGTATTCCTGGTAAATTATATGTGAGGGTATTGATTGAGAGGGTGAAGGCATGTACAGAGCATCAGATTGGGGAAGAGCAGTGTGGTTTCAGAAGTGGTAGAGGATGTGTGGATCAGGTGTTTGCTTTGAAGAATGTATGTGAGAAATACTTAGAAAAGCAAATGGATTTGTATGTAGCATTTATGGATCTGGAGAAGGCATATGATAGAGTTGATAGAGATGCTCTGTGGAAGGTATTAAGAATATATGGTGTGGGAGGAAAGTTGTTAGAAGCAGTGAAAAGTTTTTATCGAGGATGTAAGGCATGTGTACGTGTAGGAAGAGAGGAAAGTGATTGGTTCTCAGTGAATGTAGGTTTGCGGCAGGGGTGTGTGATGTCTCCATGGTTGTTTAATTTGTTTATGGATGGGGTTGTTAGGAGGTAAATGCAAGAGTTTTGGAAAGAGGGGCAAGTATGAAGTCTGTTGGGGATGAGAGAGCTTGGGAAGTGAGTCAGTTGTTGTTCGCTGATGACACAGCACTGGTGGCTGATTCATGTGTGAAACTGCAGAAGCTGGTGACTGAGTTTGGTAAAGTGTGTGGAAGAAGAAAGTTAAGAGTAAATGTGAATAAGAGCAAGGTTATTAGGTACAGTAGGGTTGAGGGTCAAGTCAATTGGGAGGTGAGTTTGAATGGAGAAAAACTGGAGGAAGTGAAGTGTTTTAGATATCTGGGAGTGGATCTGGCAGCGGATGGAACCATGGAAGCGGAAGGGGATCATAGGGTGGGGGAGGGGGCGAAAATTCTGGGGGCCTTGAAGAATGTGTGGAAGTCGAGAACATTATCTCGGAAAGCAAAGGTGGGTATGTTTGAAGGAATAGTGGTTCCAACAATGTTGTATGGTTGCGAGGCATGGGCTATGGATAGAGTTGTGCGCAGGAGGATGGATGTGCTGGAAATGAGATGTTTGAGGACAATGTGTGGTGTGAGGTGGTTTGATCGAGTGAGTAACGTAAGGGTAAGAGAGATGTGTGGAAATAAAAAGAGCGTGGTTGAGAGAGCAGAAGAGGGTGTTTTGAAGTGGTTTGGGCACATGGAGAGGATGAGTGAGGAAAGATTGACCAAGAGGATATATGTGTCGGAGGTGGAGGGAACAAGAAGAGGGAGACCAAATTGGAGGTGGAAAGATGGAGTGAAAAAGATTTTGTGTGATCGGGGCCTGAACATGCAGAAGGGTGAAAGGAGGGCAAGGAATAGAGTGAATTGGAGCGATGTGGTATACCGGGGCTGACGTGCTGTCAGTGGATTGAATCAGGGCATGTGAAGCGTCTGGGGTAAACCATGGAAAGCTGTGTAGGTATGTATATTTGCGTGTGTGGACGTATGTATATACATGTGTATGGGGGGGGGGTTGGGCCATTTCTTTCGTCTGTTTCCTTGCGCTACCTCGCAAACGCGGGAGACAGCGACAAAGTATAAAAAAAAAAAAAAAAAATTTATTTATTTATTTTACTTTGTCGCTGTCTCCCACGTTACTGAGGTAGCACAAGAAAACAGACAAAAGAATAGCCCAACCCACCCACATACACATGTATATACATACATGTCCACACACACAAATATTCATACCTATACATCTCAACGTATACATATATATACACACAGACGTATACATATATACACATGTACATAATTCATACTGTCTGCCTTTATTCATTCCCATTGCCATCCCGCCACACATGAAATAACAACCCCCTCCCCCCCGCATGTGTGTGAGATAGCGCAAGGAAAAGACAAGGCCACATTCGTTCACACTCAGTCTCTAGCTGCCATTTAATAATGCAATGAAACCACAGCTCCCTTTCCACATCCAGGCACCACAGAACTTTCCATGGTATACCCCAGATGCTTCACATGCCCTGGTCCAATCCATTGACAGCACGTCGACCCTTGTATACCACATCACTCCAATTCACTCTATTGCATGCCTTTCACCCTCCTGCATGTTCAGGCACCGATCACTCAAAATCTTTTTCACTCAATCTCCACTTCCGATTTGGTCTCCCACTTCTCCTCATTCCTTCCACCTCTGACACATATATCCTCTTTGCCAATCTTTCCTCACTCATTCTCTCCATGTGACCTCTTCTGCTCTCTCAACCACACTCTTTTTATTACCACATATCTCTCTTACCCTACCTTTTCATTACTTACTCGATCAAACCACCTCACACCACATATTGTCTTCAAACATCTCATTTCCAGCACATCCACCATTCTATGCACAACTCTGTCTATAGCCCATGCCTCGCAACCATATATCATTGTTGGAAACACTAATCCTTCAAACATACCCATTTTGCTTTCCAAGATAACGTTCTCAACTTCCACACATTCTTTAACGCTCGCAGAACTTTTGTCCCCTCCCCCACCCTATGATTCACTTCCGCTTTCATGGTTCCATCCGCTGCCAAATCCACTCCCAGATATCTAAAACACTTCACTTCCTCCAGTTTTTCTCCATTCAAACTTACCTCCCAATTGACTTGACCCTCAACCCTACTGTACCTAATAACCTTGCTCTTATTCACATTTACTCTCAGCTTTCTTCTTTCACACACTTTACCAGACTCAGTTACCAGCTTCTGCAGTTTCTCACACGAATTAGCTATCAGTGCTGTATCATCAGCGAACATCAACTGACTCAGTTCCCAAGCTCTCTCATCCACAACAGACTGTACACTTGCCCCCTTTCCAAAACTCTTGCATTCACCTCCCTAACAACCCCATCCATAAACAAATTAAACAACCAAGGAGACATCACACACCCCTGCCGCAAACCTACATTCCCCGAGAACCAATCTCTTCCCTCTCTTCCTACATGTACACATGCCTTACATCCTCGATAAAAACTTTTCACTGCTTCTAACAACTTGCCTCCCACACCATATATTCTTAATACCTTCCATAGAGCTTCTCTATCAACTCTATCATATGCCTTCTCCATATCCATAAATGCTACATACAAATTTATTTGCTTTTCTAAGTATTTCTCACATACATTCTTTAAAGCAAACACCTGATCCTCACATCCTCTATCACTTCTGAAACCACACTGCTCTTCCCCAATCTGATGCTCTGTACATGCCTTCCCCCTCTCAATCAATACCCTCCCATATAATTTCCCAGGAATACTCAACAAACTTATACCTCTGTAATTTGAGCACTCACTTTTATTCCCTTTGCCTTTGTACAATGGCACTGTGCAAGCTTTCCGCCAATCCTCAGGCACCTCACCATGAGTCATACATACATTGAATAACCTTACCAACCAGTCAACAATACAGTCACCCCCTTTTTTAATAAATTCCACTGCAATACCATCCAAACCTGCTGCCTTGCCGACTTTCATCTTCCGTAAAGCTTTTACTACCTCTTCTCTGTTTACCAAATCATTCTCCCTAACCCTCTCACTTTGCACGCCACCTCGACCAAAACACCCTATATCTGCCACTCTATCATCAAACACATTCAACAAACCTTCAAAATACTCACTCCATCTCCTTCTCACATCACCACTACTTGTTATCACCTCCCCATTAGCCCCCTTCACTGATGTTCCCATTTGTTCTCTTGTCTTGCACACTTTATTTACCTCCTTCCAAAACATCTTTTTATTCTCCCTAAAATTTAATGATACTCTCTCATCCCAACTCTCATTTGCCCTATTTTTCACCTCTTGCACCTTTCTCTTGACTTTCTGCCTCTTTCTTTTATACATCTCCCACTCATTTGCATTATTTCCCTGCAAAAATCATCCAAATGCCTCTCTCTTCTCTTTCACTAATAATCTTACTTCTTCATCCCACCACTCACTGCCCTTTCTAATCTGCCCACCTCCCACTCTTCTCATGCCACAAGCATCTTTTGCGCAAGTCATCACTGCTTCCCTAAATACATCATTCCTCCCCCACTCCCCTTACGTCCTTTGTTCTCACCATTTTCCATTCTATGCTCAGTCTCACACAAGTCTCCTTCCCAAGCTCACTTACTCTCACCACTCTCTTCACCCCAACATTCTCTCTTCTTTACTGAAAACCTCTACAAATCTTCACCTTCTTCTCTACAAGGTAATGATCAGACATCCCTCCAGTTGCACCTCTCAGTACATTAACATCCAAAAGTCTCTCTTTCGCACGCCAATCAATTAACACCTAATCCAGTAATGCTTTCTGGCCATCTCTCCTACTTATATATGCATACTTATGTATACCTCTTTTATTAAACCAGGTATTCCCAATCATCAGTCCTTTTTCAGCACATGAATATACAAGCTCTTCACCATTTCCATTTACAACACTGAACACCCCATGTACACCAGTTATTCCCTCAACTGCCACATTACTCACCTTTACATTCAAATCACCCATCACTATAACCTGGTCTCGTGCATCAAAACTACTATCACACTCACTCAGCTGCTCCCAAAACACTTGCCTCTCATGATCTTTCTTCTCATGCCCAAGTGCATATGCACCAATAATCACCCATCTCTCTCCATCCACTTTCAGTTTTATCCATATCAATCTAGAGTTTACTTTCTTACACTCTATCACATACTCCCACCACTCCTGTTTCAGGAGTAGTGCTACTCTTTCCCTTGTTCTTGTCCTCTCAATATCCCTGGGGATAGGGGAGAAAGAATACTTCTCATGCGTTCCTCACGTGTCGTAGAAGGTGACTAAAGGGGACTGGAGCGGGTGCTAGAAACCCTCCCCTCATATTTTAACTTTCTAAAAGGGAAAACAGAAGAAGGAGTCATGCGGGGAGTGCTCATCCTCCTCGAAGGCTCAGATTGGGGTGTCTAAATGTGTGTGGATGTAACCAAGATGAGAAAAAAAGGAGAGATAGGTAGTATGTTTGATGAGAAGAACCTGGATGTTTTGGCTCTGAGTGAAACGAAGCTCAAGGATAAAGGGGAAAAGTGGTTTGGGAATGTCTTGGGAGTAAAGTCAAGGGTTAGTGAGAGGGCAAGATTATAAAACATTTGGGTTATAAAAGAAAGTAGTTCATTCTGTGATGAAGAAGAATACAAAATGAACAAAAGTTGAAATAAGCAGGGTGATAGCCTACATGGTGTATGTATCTAGCAGGGTGATAGCCTACATGGTGTATGTATCTAGCACCTGCCAGCAGCTATCTTTAATGCTTCTCACTGACAAAGAACTTTTACACAGTTTCAGAAGGATGTTAGTGGCCCAAACGTACTCTAACATGGTTTTTCTTTATTGTAATATAAATATCTTTTATTTCATTGAAAATAAACACTTATTAAACCTGAAAATCTCTGAATTTCTTAATCTGTATGATAGGGGAAGGGAACAAACTCAGGGAGGTTAAAGGTTGATAATGAATCATAACATCAGATTCATGTTCATCAAGGTATTATTGTAAAATAAGCCTAACTTAAAAAGAGATTGCTATGATTATGTTAATTTAACTTTCATATCTTCCACAGACTTTCAGCAAGCTTATAACTAAAGGCCTGTGTGTTGAGTGAGCATAAGGCCTTTAGCCAGGGACCATATCTACTGAGTAGTCAAGGAGAAATCTTGTGTTGCACAGACAGAAACAAGTTAGGGACCTTTATTTTCTCAGTTAAAGAATATTTGACAACATAATGGATGACTTTAATGGACTGGAAAAAAGATTTGTTGAACAACATAAAATTCAGCTGGAATCATCAGGAGTCCCTCGACATTTCTGGCCAACTGTTTTCAGAAAACTCCAAGGACAAGTAAGTTGATTTAATGTGTTTCAGTATAACTCTCTTGATGGCTCCTTTCTTCAATCCTAAAATTGATATTGATACATTTGGTTTTGCTAATGAAGGATTACCATTTATCTTGAATTAAGACTGAAATGTTGATTATTCACACATTTTTGAAGATGGAAATATAGAGTTCAAGTATTGTTTGCAACCATTGGTTTCTGTTTTTTATGCAGGAATGCAAATGTTCGCCAGTATTTTCTTTGTATGTTTACTTTGAGTAATATTCAGTACAGGGTGCCTCCTTTGGCATCAGGCATGTGTTCTTGGAAAGGATGACTCTAAACAAAACAGTTATACGCAAATTTTTATAAGAACTTCACAAAAAAATTTGTCACATTTCTTAGGATCAAACTCAAGTATTTGTTATATTAAATTTTCTCTCATGGAAAGCAAAATAAGTTAGTCCTCAATATAGAACTGTGCATTTGTTATATATGTTATTTTGATACAAAGTACAAATTGAATCACATGAACACTGATTAGATAAGGTCTTAAAGTGAATAGAAGTGGGGGATGATTTTGAAAAGTTTTGACATTACTGGATGTTGTTCTGAAAGTCATGAGAGATGAGCCAGATGCTCTCCCAGTGTTGACCATCTTAATCAGGGGTCTGCAACCCTCATTCTTTTCAGCCACATGTGGCTAGGAATCTTATATATGCGGCCGGGAGAATAACGTGATGTACGGCCCAATCTTGAGATGATGACCAAGATTGATTTGATTATATGTATTTTGGGTAAACAAGCAACAAAATAAGAGAAAAAGGGAGACACTCCAGGATCAGGGCAAATGCTTATGAAGGAAATGAGTTATGGTAATTATGACAAATGTTTCTTGTATCTTGTTGGCCCTTATTCAGTATACTTCATTTGGTATTGAATAAAAGACATTCTTGTGTTGCCTCTTTTAGACAGCTTCATGTTGTGCCAGTTCAGTTTTTGTTCTGCATATCCGAATATACAATATATTTCTGCATTTTTAATTACTTGTTTTATGTTTTAATCCCGTGAAGCAGTTTTGACGTGTTGTATGATTATTGTTATTTTTTTTTATATATTGGAGGCTTCACTTATGAACAAAACTCTGTATCAAGGCTGGGCCATAACTGAAATTAGTGGAGGCATAATGGAAGTGGAAAAGAAGAGACAATGGGAAGTATTTTAAGAATTTTGGAGGAATAGAACAACCTGTCATTTAGAATGTGCCAGGTCATAGCTGTTGGGAAGACATAATAAGGTAGAGATTTCTAGTTTCAAGGTGTAGGAAAAGAAACTTATCAAAATGGCACCACCTTTGAGTTGCCAACAGCCATGCAATAATCATGAGATGCAGCTGCTTTCCAAGTACAGGTTGAGTATCCCTAATCCAAAATGCCTGGGACTAGAAGTGTTTAGAATTTTGGAATATTTGCATATTCATAATGAGATATCTTGGGGATGGGATCCAAGTCTAAACACAAAATTTATTTATGTTTCATGTACACCATATACGTATAGCCTGAAGGTAATTTATACAATATTTTTAATGATTTTATGCATGAAAGAAAGTTTGTGTAACACTGAACCATCAGAAAGCTAAGGTGTCACAATATCAGCCGCCCATATGGAATATCTGTGGTTGTTTGGCATCACCCTCATTCCTGACTCTGAATTTATATGCTACTGATAAGCTATCATTTTCTTACACTGATTCACTTATAAGTACCTAACAGCAAAAAAAGTATGAAATACCATTAATATAATGAAAAGATAATAGGTTTAGGATTACTAATCAGCACAGAAGCATCAAAAGAATATCTGTATCTGCTGTTAAACAACAACAAACAACTGCAGGTTTTCAGTTTCCACCTATGATGCTGTGTTTTGATTGAAAGGTTACAGTACGATATTTTATGTTTTAGGTTTTATTTGAGATATAGATTCATTTTTTCTATATACTTTGTCGCTTTCTCCTGCGTTAGCGAGGTAGCGCAAGGAAACAGATGAAAGAATGGCCCAACCCACCCACATACACATGTATATACATACATGTCCACACACGCACATATACATACCTATACATCTCAACGTATACATATATATACACACACAGGCATAAACATATATACACATGTACATAATTCATACTGTCTGCCCTTATTCTTTCCCGTCGCCACCCCGCCACACATGAAATGACAACCCCCTCCCCCTGCATGTACGTAAGGTAGTACTAGGAAAAGAAAACAAGGGCCACATTTGTTCGCACTCAGTCTCTAGCTGTCATGTGTAATGCACCGAAACCACAGCTCCCTTTCCACATCCAGGCCCCACAGAACTTTCCATGGTTTACCCCAGACGCTTCACATGCCCTGGTTCAATCCATTGACAACTCATCGACCCTGGTATACCACATCGTTCCAATTCACTGTATTCCTTGCACACCTTTCACCCTCCTGCATGTTCTTTTTATTACCACACATCTCTCTTACCCTTTCATTACTTACTCGATCAAACCACCTCACACAATATATTGTCCTCAAACATCTCATCTACAACACATCCACCCTCCTCTGCACAACTTTATCTATAGCCCACGCCTCACAACCATATAACATTGTCGGAACCACTATTCCTTCAAACATACTCATTTTTGCTTTCCGAGATAACGTTCTCGTCTTCCACGTTTTTCAATGCTCCCAGAAATTTTGCCCCCTCCCCCACCTGATGACTCACTTCCGCTTCCATGGTTCCATCCGCTGCCAAATCCACTCCCAGATATCTAAAACAGTTTACTTCCTCCAGTTTTTCTCCATTCGAATGTACCTCCCAATTGACTTGTCCCTCAACCCTACTGTACCTAATAACCTTGCTCTTATTCACATTTACTCTCAACTTTCTTCTTTCACACACTTTACCAAACTCAGTCACCAGCTTCTGCAGTTTCTCACATGAATCAGCCACCAGCGCTGTATCATCAGCGAACTATAACTGACTCACTTCCCAAGATCTTTCATCCACAACAGACTGCATACTTGCCCCTCTTTCCAAAACTCTTGCATTCACCTCCCTAACAACCCCATCCATAAACAAATAAAACAACCATGGAGACATCACACACCCCTGCCGCAAACCTACATTCACTGAGAACCAGTCACTTTCCTGCCTTCCTACTCGTACACATGCCTTACATCCTCGATAAAAACATTTCACAGCTTCTAACAACTTGCCTCCCTCACCATATATTCTTAATACCTTCAACAGAGCATCTCTATCAACTCTTATCATATGTCTTCTCCAGATCCATTAATGCTACATACAAATCCATTTGCTTTTCTAAGTATTTCTCACATACATTCTTCAAAGCAAACACCTGATCCACACATCCTCTACCACTTCTGAAACCACACTGCTCTTCCCCAATCTGATGCTCTGTACATGCCTTCACCCTCTCAAACAATACCCTCCCTTATAATTTCCCAGGAATACTCAACAAACTCATCCCTCTGTAATTTGAGCACTCACTTTTATCCCCTTCACCTTTGTACAATGGCACTATGCAAGCATTCTGCCAATCCTCAGGCACCTCACCATGAGTGATACATACATTGAATAACCTTACCAACCAGTCAACAACACAGTCACCCCCTTTTTTAATAAATGCCACTGCAATACCATCCAAACCCGCCGCCTTGCCAGCTTTCATCTTCCGCAAAGCTTTTACTACCTCTTCTCTATTTACCAAATCATTTTCCCTAACCCTCTCACGTTGCACACCACCTTGACCAAAACACCCTATATCTTCCACTCTTATCATCAAACACATTCAATAAACCTTCAGAATACTCACTCCATCTCCTTCTCGCATCACCACTACTTGTTATCACCTCCCCATTAGCCCCCTTCACTGAAGTTCCCATTTGCTCCCTTGTCTTATGCACTTTATTTACCTCCTTCCAAAACTTACACATATATATATATATATATATATATATATATATATATATATATATATATATATATATATATATATATATATATGTTATTTTATATTTATTTTATTATACTTTGTCGCTGTCTCCCGCGTTTGCGAGGTAGCGCAAGGAAACAGACGAAAGAAATGGCCCAACCCCCCCCCCATACACATGTATATACATACGTCCACACACGCAAATATACATATCTACACAGCTTTCCATGGTTTACCCCAGACGCTTCACATGCCTTGATTCAATCCACTGACAGCACGTCAACCCCGGTATACCACATCGCTCCAATTCACTCTATTCCTTGCCCTCCTTACACCCTCCTGCATGTTCAGGCCCCGATCACGCAAAATCTTTTTCACTCCATCTTTCCACCTCCAATTTGGTCTCCCTCTTCTCCTCGTTCCCTCCACCTCCGACACATATATCCTCTTGGTCAATCTTTCCTCACTCATTCTCTCCATGTGACCAAACCACTTCAAAACACCCTCTTCTGCTCTCTCAACCACGCTCTTTTTATTTCCACACATCTCTCTTACCCTTACGTTACTCACTCGATCAAACCACCTCACACCACACATTGTCCTCAAACATCTCATTTCCAGCACATCCATCCTCCTGCGCACAGCTCTATCCATAGCCCACGCCTCGCAACCATACAACATTGTTGGAACCACTATTCCTTCAAACATACCCATTTTTGCTTTCCGAGATAATGTTCTCGACTTCCACACATTCTTCAAGGCCCCCAGAATTTTCGCCCCCTCCCCCACCCTATGATCCACTTCCGCTTCCATGGTTCCATCCGCTGCCAGATCCACTCCCAGATATCTAAAACACTTCACTTCTTTCAGTTTTTCTCCATTCAAACTCACCTCCCAATTGACTTGACCCTCAACCCTACTGTACCTAATAACCTTGCTCTTATTCACATTTACTCTTAACCTTCTTCTTTCACACACTTTACCAAACTCAGTCACCAGCTTCTGCAGTTTCTCACATGAATCAGCCACCAGCGCTGTATCATCAGCGAACAACAACTGACTCACTTCCCAAGCTCTCTCATCCCCAACAGACTTCATACTTGCCCCTCTTTCCAAAACTCTTGCATTTACCTCCCTAACAACCCCATCCATAAACAAATTAAACAACCATGGAGACATCACACACCCCTGCCGCAAACCTACATTCACTGAGAACCAATCACTTTCCTCTCTTCCTACACGTACACATGCCTTACATCCTCGATAAAAACTTTTCACTGCTTCTAACAACTTTCCTCCCACACCATATATTCTTAATACCTTCCACAGAGCATCTCTATCAACTCTATCATATGCCTTCTCCAGATCCATAAATGCTACATACAAATCCATTTGCTTTTCTAAGTATTTCTCACATACATTCTTCAAAGCAAACACCTGATCCACACATCCTCTACCACTTCTGAAACCACACTGCTCTTCCCCAATCTGATGCTCTGTACATGCCTTCACCCTCTCAATCAATACCCTCCCATATAATTTACCAGGAATACTCAACAAACTTATGCCTCAACAAACTTATACCTTATATAAATACATATATATATGTATTTATTCATTTATTTTGCTTTGTCGCTGTCTCCCGCGTTAGCGAGGTACTGCTAGGAAACAGACGAAAGAATGACCCAACCCGCCCACATACACATGTATATACATACACGTTCACACACGCAAATATACATACCTATACATCTCGATGTATACATATGTATACACGCACAGACATATACATATATACACGTATATAATTCATACTGTCTGCCTTTATTCATTCTCATCACCACTCCGCCACACATGAGTATAACAACCCCCTCCCCCCTCATGTGCGCGAAGTAGTGCTAGGAAAAGACAACAAAGGCCACATTCATTCACACTCAGTCTCTAGCTGTCATGTAATAATGCACCGAAACCACAGCTCCCTTTCCACATCCAGGCCCCACAGAACTTTCCATGGTTTACCCCAGACGCTTCACTTGCCCTGGTTCAATCCCTTGACAGCACATCAACCCCGGTATACCACATCATTCCAATTCACTCTATTCCTTGCATGCCTTTCACCCTCCTGCATGTTCAGGCCCCGATCACTCAAAATCTTTTTCACTTTATTTTTCCACCTCCAATTTGGTCTCCCACTTCTCCTCGTTCCCTCCACCTCTGACACATATATCATCTTGGTTAATCTTTCCTCACTCAATCTCTCCATGTGACCAAACCATTTCAAACCACCCTCTTCTGCTCTCTCAACCTCACTCTTTTTATTACCACACATCTCTCTTACCCTATTGTAACTTACTCGATCAAACCACCTCACACCACATATTGTCCTCAAACATCTCATTTCCAGCTCATCCACCCTCCTCTGCACAACTCTATCTATAGCCCATGCCTTGCAACCATATAACATTGTTGGAACCACTATTCCTTCCAACATACCCATTTTTGCTTTCCGAGATAATGTTCTCGACTTCCATACATTGTTCAACACTCCCAGAACTTTCGCCCCCTCCCCACCTAATGATTCGCTTCCGCTTCCATGGTTCCATCCGCTGCCAAATCCACTCCCAGATATCTAAAACACTTCACTTCCTCCAGTTTTCTCCATTCAAACTTACCTCGCAATTGACTTGTCCCTCAACCCTACTGGGGATGGGGAGAAAGAATACTTCCCACGCATTCCTCACATGTCGTAAAAGGCGACTAAAGGGGACGGGAGGGGGGGGGCTGGAAACCCTCCCCTCCTTGTATTTTAACTTTCTAAAAGGGGAAACAGAAGGAGTCACGCGGGGAGTGCTCATTCTCCTCGAAGGCTCAGATTGGGGTGTCTAAATGTGTGTGGATGTAACCAAGATGAGAAAAAAGGATAGATAGGTAGTATGTTTGAGGAAAGGAACCTGGATGTTTTGGCTCTGAGTGAAACGAAGCTCAAAGGTAAAGGGGAAGAGTGGTTTGGGAATGTCTTGGGAGTAAAGTTTGGGGTTAGTGAGAGGACAAGAGCAAGGGAAGGAGTAGCACTACTCCTGGAACAGGAGTGGTGATAGTATGTGATAGAATGTAGGAAAGTAAACTCTAGATTGATATGGGTAAAACTGAAAGTGGATGGAGAGAGATGGGTGATTATTGGTGCATATGCACCTGGGCATGAGAAGACAGATCATGAGAGGCAAGTGATTTGGGAGCAGCTGAATGGGTGTGTTAGTAGTTTTGAGGCACGAGACCGGGTTATATTGATGGGTTATTTGAATGCAAAGGTGAGTAATGTGGCAGTTGAGGCAATGATTGGTGTACATGGGGTGTTAAGTGTTGTAAATGGAAATGGTGAAGAGCTTGTAGATTTATGTGCTGAAAAAGGACTGGTGATTGGGAATACCTGGTTTAAAAAGAGAGATGTACATAAATATACGTATGTAAGTAGGAGAGATGGCCAGAGAGCGTTATTGGATTAGGTGTCAATTGATAGGTGCGTGAAAGAGAGACTTTTGGAAGTTAATGTGCTGAGAGGTGCAACTGGAGGGATGTCTGATCATTATCTTATGGAGGCGAAGGTGAAGATTTGTAGAGGTTTCCAGAAAAGAAGAGAGAATGTTGGGGTGAAGAGATTGGTGAGAGTAAGTGAGCTTGGGAAGGAGACTTGTGTGAGAAAGTACCAGGAGAGACTGAGTACAGAATGGAAAAAGGCGAGAACAAAGGAGGTAAGGGGAGTTGAGGAGGAATGGGATGTATTTGCGGTAGCAGTGATGGCTTGCGGAAAAGATGCTTGTTTCATGAGAAGCGTGGGAAGTGGGCAGATTAGAAAGGATAGTGAGTGGTTGGATGAAGAAGTAATATTATTAGTGAAAGAGAAGAGAGAGGCATTTGGACGCTTTTTGCAGGGAAATAATGCAAATGAGTGGGAGATGTATAAAAGAAAGAGGCAGAAGGTTAAGAGAAAGGTGCAAGAGGTGAAAAGGAGGGCAGAAGAGCGTTTGGGTGAGAGAGTATCATTAAATTTTAGGGAGAATAAAAAGATGTTCTGGAAGGAGGTAAATAAAGTGCATAAGACAAGGGAATCAATGGGAACTTCAGTGAAGGGGCTAATGGGGAGGTGATAACAAGTAGTGGTGATGTGAGAAGCAGATGGAGTGAGTGTTTCGAAGGTTTGTTGAATGTGTTTGGTGATAGAGTGGCAGATATAGGGTGTTTTGGTCGAGGTGGTGTGCAAATTGAGAGGGTTAGGGAAAATGATTTTGTAAACAGAGAAGAGGTAGTGAAAGCTTAGCGGAAGATGAAAGCTGGCAAGGCGGTGGGTTTGGATGGTATTGCAGTGGAATTTATTAAAAAATGGGGAGACTGTATTGTTGACTGGTTGGTAAGGTTATTTAATGTACATATGATTCATGGTGAGGTGCCTGAGGATTGGTGGAATACTTGCATAGTGCCAATGTACAAAGGCAAAGGGGATAAAAGTTTGTTGAGTTTGTATAAGTTTGTTGAGTATTCCTGGGAAATTATATGGGAGGGTATTGATTGAGAGGGTTAAGGCATGTACAGAGCATCAGATTGGGGAAGAGCAGTGTGGTTTCAGAAGTGATAGAGGATGTGTGGATCAGGTGTTTGCTTTGAAGAATGTAAGTGAGAAATACTTAGAAAAGCAAATGGATTTGTCTGTAGTATTTATGGATCTGGAGAAGGCATATGATAGAGTTGATAGAGAAGCTCTGTGGAAGGTATTAAGAATATATGGTGTGGGAGGCAAGTTGTTAGAAGCAGTGAAAAGTTTTTATCTAGGCTGTAAGGCATGTGCACGTGTAGGAAGAGAGGAAAGTGTTTAGTTCTCAGTGAATGTAGGTTTGCGGCAGGGGTGTGTGATGTCTCCATGGTTGTTTGACTTGTTTATGGATGGGGTTGTTAGGGAGGTGAATGCAAGTTTTGGAAAGAGGGGCAAGTATGCAGTCTGTTGTGGATGAGAGAGCTTGGGAAGTAAGTCAGTTGTTGGTGGCTGATTCATGTGAGAAACTGCAGAAGCTGGTAACTGAGTTTGGTAAAGTGTGTGAAAGAAGAAAGCTGAGAGTAAATAAGAGCAAGGTTATTAGGTTCAGTAGGGTTGAGGGACAAGTCAATTGGGAGGTAAGTTTGAATGGAGAAAAACTGGAGGAAGTAAAGTGTTTTAGCTATCTGGGAGTGGATTTGGCAGCGGATGGAACCATGGAAGCGGAAGTGAATCATAGGGTGGGGGAGGGGGCAAAAATTCTGGGAGCCTTGAGGAATGTTTGGAAGTTGAGAACATTATCTCACAAAGCAAAAATGGGTATGTTTGAAGGAATAGTGGTTCAAACAATGTTGTATGGTTGCGAGGCGTGGGCTATGGATAGGGCTGTGCGCAGGAGGATGGATGTGCTGGAAATGAGATGTTTGAGGACAATATGTGGTATGAGGTGGTTTGATCGAGTAAGTAATGTAAGGGTAAGAGAGATGTGTGGAAATATAAAGAGAATGGTTGAGAGAGCAGAAGAGGGTGTTTTGAAATGGTTTGGTCACATGGAGAGAATGAGTGAGGAAAGATTGACCAAGAGGATATATGTGTCAGAGGTGGAGGGAATGAGGAGAAGTGGGAGACCAAATTAGAGGTGGAAAGATGGAGTGAAAAAGATTTTGAGTGATCGGGGCCTAAACATGCAGGAGGGTGAAAGGCGTGCAAGGAATAGAGTGAATTGGAACGATGTGGTATACTGGGGTCGACATGCTGTCAATGGATTGAACCAGGGAATGTGAAGCGTCTGGGGTAAACCACGGAGAGTTCTGTGGTGCCTGGATGTGGAAAGGGAGCTATGGTTTCGTTGCATTATTACATGACAGCTAGAGACTGAGTGTGAACGAATGTGGCCTTTGTTGTCTTTTCCTAGCACTACCTCGCGCACATGAGGGGGAGGGGGTTGTTATTCCATGTGTGGCGGGGTGGTGATGGGAATGAATAAAGGCAGACAGTATGAATTATGTACATGTGTATATATGTATATGACTGTGTGCATATATATATGTATACGTTGAGATGTATAGGTATGTATATTTGCGTGTGTGGACGTGTATGTATATACATGTGTATGTGGGTGGGTTGGGCCATTCTTTCGTCTGTTTCCTTGCGCTACCTCGCTAACGCAGGAGACAGCGACAAAGCAAAAGAAATAAATAAGGAAAATGTATATATATATATTGCTCCAGACACAGTTTGGAATTATATCGCACAGATGAAGAAAAGTGGTTCTAAAGAGATCCTTGTGGTTCGTTTCCAACCAGCAAATGAAGAGGAGAAGGTGTCTTACATAGCTCTGTATTCATACTTATCCTCTAAGAAAAGGTATGCAGTTATTGGAAATTGTGAAAAGTCAGTGAAGGACTTCTATGTTGTGCCACTTGCATCCCATCAACCCATTCCACAAGTTCTCCTTCCCCTGGATGGTCCTGGGTTTGAGGAACACAGAGCCCATATGCTAATTGGAGTGATTGTCCGTGCGAAGAATAAGCGAGTTTTTGATCATGTCTCTGGTACATGGAGTTTATTGAACATTGGCACAGTCCCTCCAGTTCAGCCTGTACCTAAATCCCTAGTAATACTTTTAAGAAGTACTGCATCTGTGGACCCAACGAATGAATACTCTCTCACCTCACTTGCACCAAAGGTTTGTAGAAACAGTAGACCATTTGAATATTGCTGCTCTCTTTTCTGATCTTGCTCAGTTGCTGCCTTCAGACAGTGGGTAATTACCTGTTTTTGATTACCAATTTGTACTGTATGGGGAATTAGTTCTACACTCTTGGGGCCCAATAGTTATAACATTCTCAGTCATGCTTCATAAATTTCTGTATGCTTGTTGAGAAAGATGTGAAGGTGTATTATTTGGTAAAGGAGTGGTGGATGAATGGAATCCAGTGACAGAAGATGAGGTTAATGCAGATAGGATACAGAAATTTAAGAAGTTGCATGGTAGTAGAGAACATTCAAGAGATGGTGCCCCATAAGTGTAAAACTCCATCTGTGCAGTAAAAATAGAGAATTACAATTGGCAATTCCACACACACACATGCATGCACACACGCATGGGTACACACACACCCGCACACATGGGCTCTCTCTCTCTCTCTCTCTCTCTCTCTCTCTCTCTCTCTCTCTCTCTCTCTCTCTCTCTCTCTCTCTCTCTCTCTCTCTTCACAGAGTGTATAATGACATATAAGGGAAGGGAGTAGAATGTGATGAGGTTCCTGAGTGATATATACACTGGATATGAAGTTGGAATATCCTTGGAGATAGGGGAGAAAGAATACTTCCCACGTATCCCCTGCCTGTCGTAAAAGGCGACTAAAAGGGAGGGAAGGGGGGCTGGAAATCCTCTCCTCTCGTTTTTGATTTTCCAAAAGAAGGAACAGAGAAGGGGGCCAAGTGAGGATTTCCCTCAAAGGCTCAGTCCTCTGTTCTTAACGCTACCTCGCTGATGCGGGAGATGGCGAATAGTATGAAAAAAAAAAGAAAAAAAAAATATATATATATATTATATATATTTATATATATATATATATATATATATATATATATATATATATATATATATATATATATATATATATATATATGTTGGGGTGAAGAGGGTGGTGAGAGTAAGTGAGCTTGGGAAAGAGACTTGTGTGAGGAAGTACCAGGAGAGAGTGAGTACAGAATTGAAGGTGAGAACAATGGAAGTAAGGGGATTGGGGGAGGAATGGGATGTATTTAGGGAATCAGTGATGGATTGCGCAAAAGATGCTTATGGCATGAGAAGAGTGGGAGGTGGGTTGATTAGAAAGGGTAGTGAGTGGTGGGATGAAGAAGTAAGATTATTAGTTAAAGAGAAGAGAGAGGCATTTGGATGATTTTTGCAGGGAAAAAATGCATTTGAGTGGGAGATGTATAAAAGAAAGAGACAGGAGGTCAAGAGAAAGGTGCAAGAGGTGAAAAAGAGGGCAAATGAGAGTTGAGGTGAGAGAGTATCATTAAATTTTAGGGAGAATAAAAAGATGTTCTGGAAGGAGGTAAATAAAGTGCGTAAGACAAGGGAGCAAATGGGTACTTCAGTGAAGGGCGCAAATGGGGAGGTGATAACAAGTAGTGGTGATATGAGAAGGAGATGGAGTGAGTATTTTGAAGGTTTGTTGAATGTGTTTGATGATAGAGTGGCAGATATAGGGTGTTTTGGTCGAGGTGGTGTGCAAAGTGAGAGGGTTAGGGAAAATGATTTGGTAAACAGAGAAGAGGTAGTAAAAGCTTTGCGGAAGATAAAAGCCAGCAAGGCAGCAGGTTTGGATGGTATTGCAGTGGAATTTATTAAAAAATGGGGAGATTGTATTATTGACTGGTTGGTAAGGTTATTTAATGTATATATGATTCATGGTGAGGTGCCTGAGGATTGGTGGAATGCGTGCATAGTGCCATTGTACAAAGGCAAAGGGGATAAGAGTGAGTGCTCAAATTACAGAGGTATAAGTTTGTTGAGTATTCCTGGTAAATTATATGGGAGGGTATTGATTGAGAGGGTGAAGGCATGTACAGAGCATCAGATTGGGGGAAGAGCAGTGTGGTTTCAGAAGTGGTAGAGGATGTGTGGATCAGGTGTTTGCTTTGAAGAATGTATGTGAGAAATACTTAGAAAAGCAAATGGATTTGTATGTAGCATTTATGGATCTGGAGAAGGCATATGATAGAGTTGATAGAGATGCTCTGTGGAAGGTATTAAGAATATATGGTGTGGGAGGCAAGTTGTTAGAAGCAGTGAAAAGTTTGTATCGAGGATGTAAGGCATGTGTACGTGTAGGAAGAGAGGAAAGTGATTGGTTCTCAGTGAATGTAGGTTTGCGGCAGGGGTGTGTGATGTCTCCATGGTTGTTTAATTTGTTTATGGATGGGGTTGTTAGGGAGGTGAATGCAAGAGTTTTGGAAAGAGGGGCAAGTATGAAGTCTGTTGTGGATGAGAGAGCTTGGGAAGTGAGTCAGTTGTTGTTCGCTGATGATACAGCGCTGGTGGCTGATTCATGTGAGAAACTGCAGAAGCTGGTGACTGCGTTTGGTAAAGTGTGTGAAAGAAGAAAGTTAAGAGTAAATGTGAATAAGAGCAAGGTTAT